>NW_027282790.1:0-115000 GCF_046629955.1 Centroberyx affinis
GTTAGGCCGGTCTGAGTTCACAAATGTGAAAAAATTCTTAAATAAATCATAAAATGTGCAGTCTACAGGTTGAGAAAAATTGTCTCATATACTCTAGGCTCATACAGACGGTAATCTGTCGTCAGATTTGAGATACCTGTTTTCACTACATAATGAGTAGCATTTGTAATCCTTTTGGATGTTGAATTTTCATTTTTTTTTTCTTATTTGTCCTTTTTCAGTCATCCAAGGCGAAGAATGCCAACATGCGGGAGTGCCCACTTTGTGGCAACTATTTCAGCCGCCTACGGCAGCACCTTACTCAGGTTGAGAAGATCAATAACGAGGAGGAGAAGGTGCTGCTGTTGTGCTGGGCAAATGGGCGGTGAGTCATAATTTCAAATGCAATAAATTCGAATACAGCCCCAGCCAAGGCCCTTATAAATGTACAGAATTCTTATTTCTCTTATTTCTATATTATTATTATTAGTATATTTATTCTCATTGTTATATATTGTAGTATAATGCACATATTTTACATATTTCTTACTTTCGTATTTCTATTTTTCTTATAATTTCTTATAATTTCTCTACGCTTATATATATTCACTTCTACAATGTGAGCAGCTGCAATGTAACTCAATTTCCCCTCGGGGATCAGTAAAGTATTTCTGATTCTGATTCTGATTCTGATGCCGTTGATGTTTTTACAGGATTTCGGGAAAGTTGTCCTGCAGCATCTGTGACAGGGCAGCATTTTCCCGGCTTGACAAGCACCTCACCGATGTGCACAGTTGTGCTCCACATGTGAGTAACCATTTAAGATAAGATGTAAGCTTTATTGATCCCAATAGGAGAAATCCATATGACACAGTAGCGCAGAATGGAAATGTAGTTAATATCAAGAAAACATCTTCTTATTACATCTATGTAGCGACATAAAAATATAAGACAGTAAAATAGGAATAATAAAAAAATGAAAAAATAAAATAGAGTAAATAAAGTAGTTCTCTTTCAACTGTGTTCTCTGAATTGTGTTTATCTTTGCATTGTAAGTGATTGAATATTTTTCTTCATTCAAATATCTTGCAGGAAGTGGACGAGTTGATGTTCGGGGCCAAGCAGACGCTTTGTGTGCAGAAGCTCCGGGAGCTGAGGGCCACAAACCCCAGCGTCCCGCTGATGTCCAGGCTGGATTTGCTGGTCAGTGGTGATTTATAATGGTGTTTTTGCTGAATTCTGCAATAATCACTGATTAGGGCCCGAGCACAATTCCTTCGTGCAACCGCTCCCTCCAATGCCCGTGAGGTGCTAGGGCCTGTGCATCGCTGCTTGCAGCTTTCATTTTAACTTTTCTCTTGTCTGGATGTATGTATGATTTTTTGTATTTAATGTTGTCTGCTTTGCTTGTCTGCTTGTTAGCGACTTAACAAGAAGGAGGAGGAGGAGGAGGAGGAGGAGGAGGCTGGCCCCGCTCAGGAGGATGACTGTGTGGTCCTGGAGGACTCCGAGAGCGAGCCGTTTTTTATCGTTCTAGAGGACTGTGACGAGGAACCCGGGCCATTAGGTTCCTGTCCCCCACCTCCCTCCTCATCATCCCTTGTCTCCCTGTCGGCCCCCCAAGCGTGCTCCACCCCCAAGTCCTCTACCTCACGCAGCCTCCCACCTCCCTCCCCATCATCCCCTTCCTCCCAGCAGAGCCCCCAAGAGAGCTCAACCCATCCCTCCCTGCTGCCCCTCCGAACAACCTCAGTCCCCCAGCCCTCTCCAAGCTCCTGTTCCCCACCATCTGCCAGTGGCCAGAGCAGCATCACGTCATGCCAAGGTTGCATTTCCCTTACCGCAAGAGTGGCGCTGCTGGAGACATCCCTGAAACAGCTTCAGGACACAGTTGCAATGCAACTCTTCAATCAAAGAAAGGCTGGTGCCTCCAGCAGCGTCACTACAGGCACCACTGTTGAACAGACGCCAACCAAAAAAGGCAAACAGACTCAGCGAACACCCCAGCTGAAGAGAAGCCTGATTGGTAAGTGGTCCTGCAGGGGAGTCTTGCCCTGTTTTTCTTATTGTCTTTGACGTGTATGTCCCAGAGCTGTGATTTTGACACATCTAGTACCCGATGTCACAACCTTTCAGGAAATGTCGTTGTTATTGTTCTGTGATATTTTTTTTACTGCCATTTTGCCTCACTTCCAAAAGGAAGGCAGTCTGAAATTGGAAGTGAGAAGGCCGAATTTGGAAGTGCGGTCCAAACCCTGTAGATTTTGATGTGGATGTCCCAGGGCTGTGATTTTGACACATGTTGTTCCCGAGGTCACGACCTTTCAGGAAATGTCTGTTTTTTTTCTGTGACATTTTTTACCGCCATTTTGCCTCGCTTCCAAAATGAAGGCAGGCTGAAATTGGAAGTGAGAAGGCTGAATTTGGAAGTGATCAGATTCTTCAATAAATCATAAAGTATTAAAGTGTGGCCTTGGAAAGCCCCCCCTAAGACTGCAATACAGGGATTTTGGTATCCACCTTAACTTGAACATGTTTTTTTTACAGGAAACATCCTGTTACAGTTTCAGCGGGCGGCCCTGGGGTGCAGAACGGGCAGGAAAGATAAAGAAAACGCTCGGAACAGGAGGAACCATGCGCAGCGGTTTTGCTGCTATATGCAGCGAGGAGCGAAGCGCGGGAGGGGGCTCCGATTCCTATACAACTTGGAAAAGTTACAAAAGTAAGTAAGGATAAGTAATGATACTTTGGAGCACCCCGGTGGTTCAAATGGTAGTGCGTGTACTATTTAGGCTCAATGCTTGTTGCAGCGGCCCAGGTTGGAGCGTGGCTCATGCGTGTTGATGCTAATGCTAAGTAATGTTTGAGGTCTTTTAACTGTTCTGTTCTTTTGGCAGGTGGCCGACGCAACTTAAAGAGGACAATTACAAGGTCACCTCAATAAAAAATATCTTGCTTAACGTAAAGGCTTTCCTAAGCCACATTGAGGTGTTCCACAAAAACACAAGTAAATTAACCACTGCCCAGCTCAGCCAGCTGCAGCATTGCTTGAAGAAGGTGCAGTCAGACATCATGAGGGAGGTGGTGCCGTACCGCCAGACTGTCAAGCGCCAGAAGAGCAGTAAGTGTTATTCATCTCTGTAGTAATTGTACGTTTTTGAAGGGTGTGCCTACTTAAACTACATTTGTCCCATGTTTTCCTGAACCCTACTCGCAGACAGGAAGCCACTTCCTCTCTTTTCTGTTTGTTTTATTCTAAAAATAAAAATCTGTCTGCTAATGGCCACCCGATGTTTGTCATTTTGTATTTACAGAGAGCCTGCTGAGTGCCAACACAGAGAGCAAATTTCTCACAGCGGCAAAGCTGAGAATTCCTCAATTGCTCAGTAAGTAAGCCACAAACATATATTCTCCTTTGGTTTGCCTTGGTTGAGTTTCTATCTAGTTAAATTCAAGTTCAGGTACAAGGTTTAGAGCCCCAAACCCCTGTTTACAGTCTCAAAGAGCTTTACATGCTCACAGTTTAAAACAAACAGGATGATACTCCCTGACTTCAACCCTTACGGCAGGCAAGGAAAAAAGATACCAGGGAAAAAGGGAAGAAATCTTCATAAGGACCACAGAGAGAGGGGGCCCCTTCTTTGGTTGCTGACCCAGTGAGGAAATTATCACGTGAACAAAGACAAATAACGTGTTTTTTTTTGTTTTTTTCCAGAACAACTGGAAAGAAAGAGCAAATGGGGGGCCCTCGAGCTGGTTGGGGGCTACCTGTTGGGGTACCTGGCGGTCCTGACTGGACACCGGCCGGTTGTTTTCGCCTGCATGACAAAACTAGAGGTCCTGGAGGCAGATAATGAGGGGGAAAAGTACATAGTTTGGGTAAGTTACATGTCAGATGATAGTTTTTCATGCTAAGTTTCTCCAAAAGGTGTACGTGTTTGACTACCATCTGTTTATTTTGTGTGTGTCTTGCAGGTCGCAGAGCACAAAACACAAAGAAGTTTTGGCCACGCACTCATTCCATTGTACAAGGTGGAGCATGAGTGGCTGTCGCGGCTGGCCAACATCTCCGATGCTGTGTGCAGCAAGACGCCCTTCCTGTTCCACAGACGGGATGGGAAACAGCTGACCAAGCCCGGTTCCCTCCTCCAAATGGCCTGGAACGATGCAGGCCTGGCAGGGGCCATTACCTTTAACAGGATCCGCTCCAGTGTCAGCAGTCAGGTAAGTACCACGTAGTAGGTTGGCACCTTGCATGGCACTCTCCACCATCAGGTGTGATGGGAAAGTGTACTTACCTTACACATAGATTTGTCAGAAGTTTAACACAGGAAATGTCTGCTTTTTCCTCTTCCAAGGCCAAGAAGCACCTCAACCAGGACGAACGGGCAAAAGTGGCGACGGCCATGTGCCATGACGTTGGCACGGCAGAAAAATTTTACTGCCCTGTACAAGACTTGGCTGAAGCCTTCGGGGTCAGGGGGCTCCGGATGAAGGCGTTGGCAGACTCCAAGGAGGACGAGGAGAGCAGTTCGGGGGAGCCCGGACAGCCGACATCCGTCACCAACCCCGACCCTGAATCCCCGCCCTTCCTGGAGGCATCATCGAGTGAGGAGGAGGTAGTGCCTCCAAAGAGGTCTAAAAGGCGGCTGTTTGAAGAGGACACATCTGAACCTGCTGGGCAGCCGGAGGGCGAGGGGGAGGAGGACAAAGGGGAGGAGGACAACGGGGAGGTGCCCACCCTCTCCCGCGATGAGGGGGTGATTTCTTTTGTGTCTGGCATGGCCAGAACCCCAAGCCCCCAACAAACCCCACAACCCACCCCATCCATACCCAGCTCCCCAGGCTCCTCACCCAGACTGTGGATAGACACGAGCAGTGAGGCAGGTGAGCCCCTGAACCTCAGCCTCAGCTCAAGTGAGGCTGAATCTGCAGCTGAATCTGCAGCCAAAAAGCCTAGCCCAAAGGACAAAAAGGCAAAGGGGTGCAGGAAACTTGTTGTTGCCCTGGAAAGGCTGTGAGTACGTGTTGTAAGTTTGTTGTTTGTTTATTGTAGTTTAATGTAAAAAAAAAAAAAAAAAAAGAGTTTTTAACTCAAAAAAACAACAACAACATTTTACTCTCTGGTGTGGACTGTTTGTCCAGGGTTGTTTTAAATTGTTTGTTTTTTCAGAGTGTTCAACTAAAAAAAAAATGTTATTATTTCGCACAAGGACTTTTTTCCAAGTGTTGTTTTAAGTTTTTATTATTATTATTATTATTTTTATTTTTATTTTTTTGTTAACTTAAAAAAAAAAGCTTTGATCTCAAACAGTTCAACTGTTTAAGTAGATAATAAAAAAATATATTTTTTGAACCTCCATTACTTGTGTTGTTATTGTGTCAGTAGAGATGCTTGAAGTTGGAAGTGCCTTCCAAACCCTACAAATTTTGACGTGTTTGTCCCAGGGCTGTGATTTTGACATATGTTGTTCCCCAGGCCACGACCTTTCGGGAAATGTCTTCGTCTTTCTTGTAGGACATTGCTGTCCCCGCTTCCAAAATGAAGCAGTCTGAATTTGGAAGTTGGAATTGCCTTCCAAACCCCACAAATTTTGACGTGTTTGTCCCAGGGCTGTGATTTTGACATATGTTGTTCCCGAGGTCACAAGCTTTCAGGAAATGTCTTTGTTGTGAATTTAGAAGGCTGAATTTGGAAGGCTGATTTTGGAAGGCTGAATTTGGAAGTTAGAAGGCTGGATTTGGAAGGCTGATTTTGGAAGGCTGATTTTGGAAGACTGATTTTTGAAGTGGGATTTTTGAGGCTGATTTTGGAAGTGGGAATTTGGAGGCTGATTTTTGAAGAGGGAATTTGGAGGCTGAATTTAGAAGTGGGATTTTGGAAGCTGAATTTGGAAGTGGGAAGTTGCAAGTGGGTGGGAAGTAAGTGGGAAATTGGAAGTGGGACACTTGGGAAAATGTTTGACATTAGGGAACCCCGACCACCCCATTCAAAGGTGTGCCAAATGTCAGTATGTAAGAAATTTGACACTCATATTCTGACATTTGGCACACTTTTGAATGGGGTGGTCGGGGTTCCCAAATGTCACAGTGACAAACATTTTAAAACAAATATTTATGCTTGGATATGATACCTTTCCATTAAATTACCCTCAATTCCCAGTTAATTCCCATTAATTCCCATAATTCCCATGGAAAGTTTCCAATTTGGAATATTTCCAAAATTCCCCAGCTTAACTTCCCATGGAAATTAACCGGAAACTTTACGGAAATTTACCGGAAATTTTCCACCCCTTTGCAACCCTAGTTAGTTCAAAGGCTCCTCCGCGGTCTTGGTGAAGTACAGTTTCACCTTAATTTGGTGAGAAGTAGCGGTTAGCTTTGTCTGGCTGTTGGGTAGACAGTCTTCAATTTGGTGAGAAGTAGCGGTTAGCTTTGTCTGGCTGTTGGGTAGACAGTCTTCAATTTGGTGAGAAGTAGCGGTTAGTTTTGTCTGGCTGTTGGGTAGACAGTCTTCAATTTGGTGAGAGGTAGCGGTTAGTTTTGTCTGGCTGTTGGGTAGACAGTCTTCAATTTGCTGTTTAGTGCTCGCCATTACACTATTGGGATCCAGAAGAATTAGATTAGCTGTTTGTGTATCCGGCAATCTAACTTTTTGCGCGCAACCGACCTGCAGAAGTGGACTGGAAGAGAATACGGCTCCAAGAAGATGACGTGAGAGCACGTTCCTGCAATCAAGTCGTCTCCTGGCCAAAACCCTTCGCTGCCTACGAAGGAAGCCTTTACAAAGCCTTGTGATGAAAAAACAATTTAAGACACAAGGTGACTAGTGGGAAGTTGGAAGTTGGGAGAAAGTGGGAAGTGGGAATTTGGAAGCTGAATTTGGAAGTTGGAATTGCCTTCCAAACGCTACAAATTATCAGTCCCAGGGCTGTGATTTTGACATATGTTGTTCCCCAGGTCACAACCTTTCGGGAAATGTCTTCGTCTTTCTTGTAGGACATTGCTGTCCCCGCTTCCAAAATGAAGCAGTCTGAATTTGGAAGTTGGAAGTGCTTTCCAAACCCTATAACTTTTGATGTATTTGTCCCAGGGCTGTGATTTTGACATATGTTGTTCCCAAGGTCACAACCTTTCAGGAGATGTCTTTGTTTTTTTTTCTAGGACATTGGGTTAGCAAAAACACCCTGCTTCCAAAAGCAAGGCAGTCCGAATGTGGAAGTTGGAAGGCTGAATTTGGAAGGCTGATTTTGGAAGGCTGAATTTGGAAGTTTGAATTGTCTTCCAACCCTTACAAATTTTGACTTGTTTGTCCCAGGGCTGTGATTTTGACATATGTTGTTCCCCAGGTCACAACCTTTCGGGAAATGTCTTCGTCTTTCTTGTAGGACATTGCTGTCCCCGCTTCCAAAATGAAGCAGTCTGAATTTGGAAGTTGGAATTGTCTTCCAACCCCTACAAATTTTGACGTGTTTGTCCCAGGGCTGTGATTTTGACATATGTTGTTCCCAAGCTCACAACCTTTCGGGAAATGTCTTCGTCTTTCTTGTAGGACATTGCTGTCCCCGCTTCCAAAATGAAGCAGTCTGAATTTGGAAGTTGGAATTGTCTTCCAACCCCTACAAATTTTGACGTGTTTGTCCCAGGGCTGTGATTTTGACATATGTTGTTCCCCAGGTCACGACCTTTCGGGAAATGTCTTCGTCTTTCTTGTAGGACATTGCTGTCCCCACTTCCAAAATGAAGCAGTCTGAATTTGGAAGTTGGAAGTGCTTTCCAAACCCTATAACTTTTGATGTATTTGTCCCAGGGCTGTGATTTTGACATATGTTGTTCCCAAGGTCACAACCTTTCAGGAGATGTCTTTGTTTTTTTTCTAGGACATTGGGTTAGCAAAAACACCCTGCTTCCAAAAGCAAGGCAGTCCGAATGTGGAAGTTGGAAGGCTGAATTTGGAAGGCTGATTTTGGAAGGCTGAATTTGGAAGTTTGAATTGTCTTCCAACCCTTACAAATTTTGACTTGTTTGTCCCAGGGCTGTGATTTTGACATATGTTGTTCCCCAGGTCACAACCTTTCGGGAAATGTCTTCGTCTTTCTTGTAGGACATTGCTGTCCCCGCTTCCAAAATGAAGCAGTCTGAAATTGGAAGTTGGAAGTGCTTTCCAAACCCTACAAATTTTGACGTGTTTGTCCCAGGGCTGTGATTTTGACATATGTTGTTCCCAAGCTCACAACCTTTCGGGAAATGTCTTCGTCTTTCTTGTAGGACATTGCTGTCCCCGCTTCCAAAATGAAGCAGTCTGAATTTGGAAGTTGGAATTGTCTTCCAACCCCTACAAATTTTGACGTGTTTGTCCCAGGGCTGTGATTTTGACATATGTTGTTCCCAAGCTCACAACCTTTCGGGAAATGTCTTCGTCTTTCTTGTAGGACATTGCTGTCCCCGCTTCCAAAATGAAGCAGTCTGAATTTGGAAGTTGAAAGTGCTTTCAAAACCCTATAACTTTTGATGTATTTGTCCCAGGGCTGTGATTTTGACATATGTTGTTCCCAAGGTCACGACCTTTCAGGAGATGTCTTTGGTTTTTTTCTAGGACATTTGGTTAGCAAAAAACCCTGCTTCCAAAAGGAAGGCAGTCTGAATTTGGAAGTTGGAAGGCTGAATTTGGAAGGCTGATTTTGGAAGGCTGATTTTGGAAGGCTGATTTTGGAAGGCTGAATTTGGAAGGCTGATTTTGGAAGGCTGATTTTGGAAGGCTGAATTTGGAAGGCTGAATTTGGAAGGCTGATTTTGGAAGGCTGATTTTGGAAGGCTGATTTTGGAAGCTGAATTTGGAAGGCTGATTTTGGAAGCTGAATTTGGAAGTTGGAATTTGGAAGTGGAATTTGGAAGCTGAATTTGGAAGTTGGAATTTGGAGTTGGAATTTGGAAGTGGAATTTGGAAGCTGAATTTGGAAGTTGGAATTTGGAAGTTGGAATTTGGAAGCTGAATTTGGAAGCTGAATTTGGAAGTTGGAATTTGGAAGTGGAATTTGGAAGCTGGATTTGGAAGTGGGATTTTGGAAGTGGATTTTTTTAAGCTGTATTTGGAAGTGGGATTTTGGAAGCTGAATTTGGAGGCTGAATTTGGAAGTGGGAAGTTGGGAGTGGGAAGTTGCAAGTGGGAAGTAAGTGGGAAATTGGAAGTGGGACACTTGGGAAAATGTTTGACATTAGGGAACCCCGACCACCCCATTCAAAGGTGTGCCAAATGTCAGTATGTAAGAAATTTGACACTCATATTCTGACATTTGGCACACTTTTGAATGGGGTGGTCGGGGTTCCCAAATGTCACAGTGACAAACATTTTAAAACAAATATTTATGCTTGGATATGATACCTTTCCATTAAATTACCCTCAATTCCCAGTTAATTCCCATTAATTCCCATAATTCCCATGGAAAGTTTCCAATTTGGAATATTTCCAAAATTCCCCAGCTTAACTTCCCATGGAAATTAACCGGAAACTTTACGGAAATTTACCGGAAATTTTCCACCCCTTTGCAACCCTAGTTAGTTCAAAGGCTCCTCCGCGGTCTTGGTGAAGTACAGTTTCACCTTAATTTGTTGAGAAGTAGCGGTTAGCTTTGTCTGGCTGTTGGGTAGACAGTCTTCAATTTGGTGAGAAGTAGCGGTTAGTTTTGTCTGGCTGTTGGGTAGACAGTCTTCAATTTGGTGAGAAGTAGCGGTTAGTTTTGTCTGGCTGTTGGGTAGATAGTCTTCAATTTGGTGAGAAGTAGCGGTTAGTTTTGTCTGGCTGTTGGGTAGATAGTCTTCAATTTGGTGAGAAGTAGCGGTTAGTTTTGTCTGGCTGTTGGGTAGACAGTCTTCAATTTGCTGTTTAGTGCTCGCCATTACACTATTGGGATCCAGAAGAATTAGATTAGCTGTTTGTGTATTCGTCTTTCTTCTAGGACATTGATGTCCCCGCTTCCAAAATGAAGCAGTCTGAATTTGGAAGTTGGAATTGTCTTCCAACCCCTACAAATTTTGACGTGTTTGTCCCAGGGCTGTGATTTGGACATATGTTGTTCCCCAGCTCACAACGTTTTGGGAAATGGCTTCGTCTTTCTTCTAGGACATTGATGTCCCTGCTTCCAAAATGAAGCAGTCTGAATTTGGAAGTTGGAATTGTCTTCCAACCCCTACAAATTTTGACGTGTTTATCCCAGGGCTGTGATTTGGACATATGTTGTTCCCCAGGTCACGACCTTTCGGGAAATGTCTTCGTCTTTCTTCTAGGACATTGCTGTCCCCGCTTCCAAAATGAAGCAGTCTGAATTTGGAAGTTGGAAGTGCTTTCAAAACCATATAACTTTTGATGTATTTGTCCCAGGGCTGTGATTTTGACATATGTTGTTCCCCAGGTCACGACCTTTCGGGAAATGTCTTCGTCTTTCTTCTAGGACATTGCTGTCCCCGCTTCCAAAATGAAGCAGTCTGAATTTGGAAGTTGGAAGTGCTTTCAAAACCCTATAACTTTTGATGTATTTGTCCCAGGGCTGTGATTTTGACATATGTTGTTCCCAAGGTCACGACCTTTCAGGAGATGTCTTTGTTTTTTTTCTAGGACATTTGGTTAGCAAAAAAACCCTGCTTCCAAAAGGAAGGCAGTCTGAATTTGGAAGTTGGAAGGCTGAATTTGGAAGGCTGATTTTGGAAGGCTGATTTTGGAAGGCTGATTTTGGAAGCTGAATTTGGAAGGCTGATTTTGGAAGGCTGATTTTGGAAGGCTGATTTTGGAAGCTGAATTTGGAAGGCTGATTTTGGAAGGCTGATTTTGGAAGCTGAATTTGGAAGGCTGATTTTGGAAGGCTGATTTTGGAAGCTGAATTTGGAAGTTGGAATTTGGAAGTGGAATTTGGAAGCTGAATTTGGAAGTTGGAATTTGGAAGTGGAATTTGGAAGCTGAATTTGGAAGCTGAATTTGGAAGTTGGAATTCGGAAGTGGAATTTGGAAGCTGAATTTGGAATTTGGAATTTGGAAGTTGGAATTTGGAAGCTGAATTTGGAAGCTGAATTTGGAAGTTGGAATTTGGAAGCTGAATTTGGAAGTGGGATTTTGGAAGTGGGTTTTTTTAAGCTGAATTTGGAAGTGGGAAGTTGGGAGTGGGAAGTTGCAAGTGGGAAGTAAGTGGGAAATTGGAAGTGGGAAGTGGGATTTTGGAAGTTGGAAGTTGGAAGTTGGAAGTGGGAAGTGGGAAGTTGGAAGTAAGTGGGAAGTTGGAAGCTGGGACACAAGTCCCATGGTGACAGTTGGGAAAATGTTTGACATTAGGGAACCCCGACCACCCCATTCAAAAGTGTGCCAAATGTCATATTCTGACATTTGACACACTTTTGAATGGGGTGGTCGGGGTTCCCAAATGTCACAGTGAGGGCACAGTGAGGGCTCCACCACGGTCATGGTGAAGTACAGATTCACCTTCAGTTGGCCACTTGGAAGTGGGAAGTGGGAAGTGGGAAGTGGGAAATAAGTGGGAAGTTGGAAGTTGGGAGACATTGGCTGGTACCAGAACCACCAAGTCCCATGGTGACACTTGGGAAAATGTTTGACATTAGGGAACCCCGACCACCCCATTCAAAAGTGTGCCAAATGTCAGAATATGACATTTGGCACACTTTTGAATGGGGTGGTCGGGGTTCCCAAATGTCACAGTGACAAACATTTTAAAACAAAATAGAAAAAAAGGATCTTCAGTAAACTGCATCCTTCCAGAAGAAGGATACACACATGGAATAAACTGAGAATGATTATGAATGAGAAATTAACACACAAACCAACTCACAGGGTAGCTTTGAGGGATAAAGGGATAGTGTGATGGATAACTATATACATTAAATTCATATGATATATATACAAACAACAGAAACATACATACAATACATACCTTAATTCATAGTCAAATTCATAATACTTAAGTTAACAATTAAAAAACATACATGAAATGGAATTATTTACAAAAACTTGTGATGAACAAAAAACTTAAGACACAAGGTGAACTATATACAGTGGGGGCTGGGAGATCTGTCTGCAATCAACAGAAGGTGCAGGTGGTGGATAATCCCCAATGCCCTACTGGATGTGGGGAAAAGTTAGGGCTCCGCCACGGTCTTAGTGAAGTACAGCTTCACCTTGGAAGGGTAACTATATACATTAACAAGTGTAACTATATACATTAAATTCATACAATATATACAAACAGAAACATACATACAATACATACCTTAATTCATAGTGAAATTCATAACAATACTTAAGTTAACAAATCAAAAACATACATGAAATTGAACTATTTACAAAGCCTTGGGATGAACAAAAAATGGAAGACACAAGGTGAACTATATACAGTGGGGGCTGGGAGACCTGTCTGCGATCAACAGAAGGTGCAGGTGGTGGATAATCCACAACGCCCTGCTGGAAGTGGGGAAAAGTTAGGGCTCCGCCACGGTCTTAGTGAAGTACAGCTTCACCTTGGAAGGGTAACTATATACATTAACAAGTGTAACTATATACATTAAATTCATGCAATATATACAAACAACAGAAACAATACCTAAAACTATACCTAAGAAAAGTTAACAAATAAAAAACATACATGAAATGGAACTATTTATAAAGACTTGTGATGAACAAAAAACTTAAGACACAAGATGAACTATATACATGGGGGCTGGGAGACCTGTCTGCGATCAACAGGTGCAGGTGGTGGATATACCACAACGCCCTGCTGGAAGTGGGGAAAAGTTAGGGCTCCGCCACGGTCTTAGTGAAGTACAGCTGCACCTTCAGTTGGCCACTTGGAAGTGGGATTTTGGAGGTTGAATTTGTAAGTGGGAATTTGGAGGCTGAATTTGGAAGTAGTCCGTTACGAAACATTTTTGTGGGGAGGTCATGTAAGTGGTATGGTTGGGTATAGAGGGTTGCATCCTTGGTTCAGTTTGATCAAGTAAAATTGGGGGGTGTGAGAGGGGTTTACATGATTTGGAAAACAATCGCATTATGATGGGTGTTTCCCATTACGTGATCATTTAAAATTTGCATTAGTATAAAAATTAAACAGGATCAAAGAACTAGGGGATTGTTGGAAAGGGTCCAGGTAGGCGAACGGAGATTTTTAATGTACTTCCAAATTGAGCACACTTCCAAATTCCAACTTCCAACTTCCAAATTCCAAGTCCAGCATATCACACTATTGATCAAAGTCAATTTTTAATATACTTCCAAATTGAGCACACTTCCAAATTCCAACTTCCAAATTCCAACTCCAGCATATGACACTATAGATCAAAATCAATTTTTAATATACTTCCAAATTGAGCACACTTCCAACTTCCAACTTCCAACTTCCAAATTCCAACTCCAGCATATGACACTATAGATCAAAATCAATTTTTAATATACTTCCAAATTGAGCACACCCAAATTCCAACTTCCAACTTCCAAATTCCAACTCCAGCATATGACACTATAGATCAAAATCAATTTTTAATATACTTCCAAATTGAGCACACCCAAATTCCAACTTCCAAATTCCAACTCCAGCATATGACACTATAGATCAAAATCAATTTTTAATATACTTCCAAATTGAGCACACCCAAATTCCAAATTCCAAATTCCAACTCCAGCTTCCAACTTCCAACTTCCAACTTCCAAATTCCAACTCCAGCAAAGTGGCCTTAAACTGTACTGCTATTTTCAATGAACTTCCAAATTGAACTTCCAAATTGCAGCACCCAAATTGAAATTTTCTAACTGTGCCCCCTGGTGGCGAAAAGTATGTCTTCCAAATTGAAAATCAGAATTCCAGATTGAAGATTGAAAAACCCTGGTTCAAGTGGAAAAGGTGTTAGAGCACCCCCATTTCAGTGATTGTCATATTAGGTACTACAGAAAATTTTAAAAAATTAATATCTCATAGTAGGAAACAGCTAGAAACACGAAACTATTTTTCCCAAGGTTAGGGTTAGCCCTAGTTTATGAAAATCCTACCCAATAGCCTGTAGTTGCATTCTGGAATTTATTAAAAATCCTTCCAAATTCAGCCTTCCAAATTCCAAATTCAGCCTGCTGGGTTAGGGTTCAAACCCTAATTAGGGTTAGGGTTAGGGTTAGGGGGAGAAGGGTTAGGGTTAGGGTTAGGGTTAGGGTTTAGGGGGAGAAAACTGAACCCGTCCCCGAAACGGGGCGGGTTAGGGTTAGGGTTAGGGTTAGGTCTTAGTTATATATCACGTGACTCTCCCCACATTGTCCAACGACTCTGCAGTTGATGGAGAGCCAGGTTAGGGTTAGGGTTAGGGTTAGGGTTAGGGTTAGGGTTAGGGTTAGGGTTAGGATAAGGGGTAAAAACGATGGTAGTTATGGCCCTGGGTTGGGTTAGGGTTAGGGTTAGGGTTAGGGTTAGGGTTAGGGTTAGGGTTAGGGTTAGGGTTAGGATAAGGGGTAAAAACGATGGTAGTTATGGCCCTTTTTGCTCTAAAACGTTGGTAAAAGGTCCAAACAAGTTGAAAATACATACCTACCCTATTTCGGGGGCGGGGAATCGAACGGAAGTGGTCCCATCTTTTTATTCCAACCGGAAGTGCGTCAAAAATGAAAAGGGCCATTTGGGGCCATCCGATTTTTGCCCATAGCGCCCGAACGAAAGGTCGTAGGTCTAATATTCTTTTTCCTACCCCCCCAAAGTCACACAAGAGCTTTCCAATGCACCCAGGCTCGACCTTGTACGACCTTCCGTTCAAAAGTTATAGCGTTTTTAAATTTTTACATTGATTTTTGGTATTTTTTGAAAAATTGACTAAGTGCCAAGTCCAAAAAAGTTCCCCCAGAAAGTGTCTAGGAGCACGTTTCAGGCCATTTGGAGTCGATTGGACACTACTTGTAGTGAACTTTTTTCAAAACTTGACTAATTGTGAAAATTTGACTAAGTGCCAAGTCCAAAAAAGTTCCCCCAGAAAGTGTCTAGGAGCACGTTTCAGGCCATTTGGAGTCGATTGGACACTACTTGTAGTGAACTTTTTTCAAAACTTTACTTCACCAATGTTGAACATTTCACTTAGTGCAGTGACTGGGTTGAGTTCAGGCACCAGTAAGGGAGTGGTTGAGGTTAGAGTTTGGGTCATGTATAGAGTTAGATAGTCAGATAACTGTATTAAAATAGAAAAACACTAATTATCATAGAAAAACATGGAAAACTATAAGAAAATGCAAGTATTATAGGACCCTATAGTCATTTATAGGGAGGGGGGGGAGGAGGGGGAGGGGTGGGAGGTGTTGTCTCTTCGAGTTCCAGCTTGGAACTGAATGTGGGTCAGTCAGTGCTTCGCTTATATAGGGCGTGGCTACAAGGAAAACATTCAATTTAGTTTTCAAAATAAAAGAAAAAGATAAAAAATAGGGTTTTTCTTGAATAACTTTTTTTGTGAAGGTCGTATCGACTCGGAACCAAGCTCCGCCCATAGGTTTTAAGGGACGCCCGATCCAACGGTACCACCCCCGACTTTCTACGACCACCGGAAGCGGTAGCTGCCATTGACTTCCCATTCATTTTCAGCAAAACAGGGCGTGTCCACAAGGGGGCGGAGTTGGCAAGCTCCACCTAGGTGTTTCAAGGGACGCCCGATCCAACGGTACCACCCCCGACTTCCTACGACCACCGGAAGGGGTCGCTACCATAGACTTCCCATTCATTTTCGCAAATACAGGGCGTGTCCACAAGGGGGCGGGGTCGAGAGGGTTTTTCATGAATAACTTTTGTTCTGAAGGTCGTATCGACTCGGAACCAAGCTCCACCTAGGGGTTTTAAGGGACGCCCGATCCAACGGTACCAACCCCGACTTCCTACGCCCACCGGAAGTGGTAGCTGCCATTGACTTCCCATTCATTTTCACCAAGCGAGTGCAATACAGGGCGTGTCCACAAGGGGGCGGGGTTGGGATGAGGGTTAGGGTTAGGGTTAGGGTTAGGTATAAGGGATATAACCGCGATCGCACGTCGTGCGATCCTCTAGTTTTTGAATAACTCACGAACCGTAAGTGCTAGAAACACCAAACTTGGTGTGCGTGATCGTCTTATGCCCCTGCACCTGTGTATTAAGTTTGGAACCCCTAGTGTCTTTCTTTGGTATAGCTGCCATAGACTCCCCATTCAAAAAAAGTTCTCAAAAATTGACTAAGTGCCAAGTCCAAAAAAGTTCCCCCAGAAAGTGTCTAGGAGCACGTTTCAGGCCATTTGGAGTCGATTGGACACTACTTGTAGTGAACTTTTTTCGGAACTTTTCATCATAAAAATTGAAAAATTGACTAAGTGCCAAGTCCAAAAAAGTTCCCCCAGAAAGTGTCTAGGAGCACGTTTCAGTCCATTTGGAGTCGATTGGACACTACTTGTAGTGAACTTTTTTCAAAACTTTACTTCACCAATGTTGAACATTTGACTTAGTGCAGTGACTCGGTTGAGTTCAGGCACCAGTAAGGGAGTGGTTGAGGTTAGAGTTTGGGTCATGTATAGAGTTAGATAGTCAGATAACTGTATTAAAATAGAAAAACACTAATTATCATAGAAAAACATGGAAAACTATAAGAAAATGCAAGTATTATAGGACCCTATAGTAATTTATAGGGAGGGGGGGGAGGGTGGGGAGGGGTGGGAGGTGTTGTCTCTTCGAGTTCCAGCTTGGAACTGAATGTGGTTCAGTCAGTGCTTCGCTTATATAGGGCGTGGCTACAAGGAAAACATTCAATTTAGTTTTCAAAATAAAAGAAAAAGATAAAAAATAGGGTTTTTCTTGAATAACTTTTTTTGTGAAGGTCGTATCGACTCGGAACCAAGCTCCGCCCATAGGTTTTAAGGGACGCCCGATCCAACGGTACCACCCCCGACTTTCTACGACCACCGGAAGCGGTAGCTGCCATTGACATCCCATTCATTTTCACCAATACAGGGCGTGTCCACAAGGGGGCGGGGTCGGCAAGCTCCAACTAGGTGTTTCAAGGGACGCCCGATCCAACGGTACCACCCCCGACTTCCTACGACCACCGGAAGGGGTCGCTACCATAGACTTCCCATTCATTTTCGCCAATACAGGGCGTGTCCACAAGGGGGCGGGGTCGAGAGGGTTTTTCGTTAATAACTTTTGTTCTGAAGGTGGTATCGACTCGGAACCAAGCTCCACCTAGGGGTTTTAAGGGACGCCCGATCCAACGGTACCACCCCCGACTTCCTACGCCCACCGGAAGTGGTAGCTGCCATTGACTTCCCATTCATTTTCACCAAGCGAGTGCAATACAGGGCGTGTCCACAAGGGGGCGGGGTTGGGATGAGGCATAGGGTTACTGGGTTAGGGTTAGGTCTTAGTTATATATCAGGGTTAGGGTTAGGGTTAGGGTTAGGGTTAAGGGGCCAAAATGAATGGGTTTCAATACCCAAGTTAGGGTTAGGGTTAGGGTTAGGGTTAGGTCTTAGTTATATATCACGTGACTCTCCCCACATTAGGTTAGGGTTAGGGTTAGGGTTAGGATAAGGGGTAAAAACGATGGTAGTTATGGCCCTTTTTGCTCTAAAACGTTGGTAAAAGGTCCAAACAAGTTGAAAATACATACCTACCCTATTTCGGGGGCGGGGAATCGAACGGAAGTGGTCCCATCTTTTTATTCCAACCGGAAGTGCGTCAAAAATGAAAAGGGCCATTTGGGGCCATCCGATTTTTGCCCATAGCGCCCGAACGAAAGGTCGTAGGTCTAATATTCTTTTTCCTACCCCCCCAAAGTCACACAAGAGCTTTCCAATGCACCCAGGCTCGACCTTGTACGACCTTCCGTTCAAAAGTTATAGCGTTTTTAAATTTTTACATTGATTTTTGGTATTTTTTGAAAAATTGACTAAGTGCCAAGTCCAAAAAAGTTCCCCCAGAAAGTGTCTAGGAGCACGTTTCAGGCCATTTGGAGTCGATTGGACACTACTTGTAGTGAACTTTTTTCAAAACTTGACTAATTGTGAAAATTTGACTAAGTGCCAAGTCCAAAAAAGTTCCCCCAGAAAGTGTCTAGGAGCACGTTTCAGGCCATTTGGAGTCGATTGGACACTACTTGTAGTGAACTTTTTTCAAAACTTTACTTCACCAATGTTGAACATTTCACTTAGTGCAGTGACTGGGTTGAGTTCAGGCACCAGTAAGGGAGTGGTTGAGGTTAGAGTTTGGGTCATGTATAGAGTTAGATAGTCAGATAACTGTATTAAAATAGAAAAACACTAATTATCATAGAAAAACATGGAAAACTATAAGAAAATGCAAGTATTATAGGACCCTATAGTCATTTATAGGGAGGGGGGGGAGGAGGGGGAGGGGTGGGAGGTGTTGTCTCTTCGAGTTCCAGCTTGGAACTGAATGTGGGTCAGTCAGTGCTTCGCTTATATAGGGCGTGGCTACAAGGAAAACATTCAATTTAGTTTTCAAAATAAAAGAAAAAGATAAAAAATAGGGTTTTTCTTGAATAACTTTTTTTGTGAAGGTCGTATCGACTCGGAACCAAGCTCCGCCCATAGGTTTTAAGGGACGCCCGATCCAACGGTACCACCCCCGACTTTCTACGACCACCGGAAGCGGTAGCTGCCATTGACTTCCCATTCATTTTCAGCAAAACAGGGCGTGTCCACAAGGGGGCGGAGTTGGCAAGCTCCACCTAGGTGTTTCAAGGGACGCCCGATCCAACGGTACCACCCCCGACTTCCTACGACCACCGGAAGGGGTCGCTACCATAGACTTCCCATTCATTTTCGCAAATACAGGGCGTGTCCACAAGGGGGCGGGGTCGAGAGGGTTTTTCATGAATAACTTTTGTTCTGAAGGTCGTATCGACTCGGAACCAAGCTCCACCTAGGGGTTTTAAGGGACGCCCGATCCAACGGTACCAACCCCGACTTCCTACGCCCACCGGAAGTGGTAGCTGCCATTGACTTCCCATTCATTTTCACCAAGCGAGTGCAATACAGGGCGTGTCCACAAGGGGGCGGGGTTGGGATGAGGGTTAGGGTTAGGGTTAGGGTTAGGTATAAGGGATATAACCGCGATCGCACGTCGTGCGATCCTCTAGTTTTTGAATAACTCACGAACCGTAAGTGCTAGAAACACCAAACTTGGTGTGCGTGATCGTCTTATGCCCCTGCACCTGTGTATTAAGTTTGGAACCCCTAGTGTCTTTCTTTGGTATAGCTGCCATAGACTCCCCATTCAAAAAAAGTTCTCAAAAATTGACTAAGTGCCAAGTCCAAAAAAGTTCCCCCAGAAAGTGTCTAGGAGCACGTTTCAGGCCATTTGGAGTCGATTGGACACTACTTGTAGTGAACTTTTTTCGGAACTTTTCATCATAAAAATTGAAAAATTGACTAAGTGCCAAGTCCAAAAAAGTTCCCCCAGAAAGTGTCTAGGAGCACGTTTCAGTCCATTTGGAGTCGATTGGACACTACTTGTAGTGAACTTTTTTCAAAACTTTACTTCACCAATGTTGAACATTTGACTTAGTGCAGTGACTCGGTTGAGTTCAGGCACCAGTAAGGGAGTGGTTGAGGTTAGAGTTTGGGTCATGTATAGAGTTAGATAGTCAGATAACTGTATTAAAATAGAAAAACACTAATTATCATAGAAAAACATGGAAAACTATAAGAAAATGCAAGTATTATAGGACCCTATAGTAATTTATAGGGAGGGGGGGGAGGGTGGGGAGGGGTGGGAGGTGTTGTCTCTTCGAGTTCCAGCTTGGAACTGAATGTGGTTCAGTCAGTGCTTCGCTTATATAGGGCGTGGCTACAAGGAAAACATTCAATTTAGTTTTCAAAATAAAAGAAAAAGATAAAAAATAGGGTTTTTCTTGAATAACTTTTTTTGTGAAGGTCGTATCGACTCGGAACCAAGCTCCGCCCATAGGTTTTAAGGGACGCCCGATCCAACGGTACCACCCCCGACTTTCTACGACCACCGGAAGCGGTAGCTGCCATTGACATCCCATTCATTTTCACCAATACAGGGCGTGTCCACAAGGGGGCGGGGTCGGCAAGCTCCAACTAGGTGTTTCAAGGGACGCCCGATCCAACGGTACCACCCCCGACTTCCTACGACCACCGGAAGGGGTCGCTACCATAGACTTCCCATTCATTTTCGCCAATACAGGGCGTGTCCACAAGGGGGCGGGGTCGAGAGGGTTTTTCGTTAATAACTTTTGTTCTGAAGGTGGTATCGACTCGGAACCAAGCTCCACCTAGGGGTTTTAAGGGACGCCCGATCCAACGGTACCACCCCCGACTTCCTACGCCCACCGGAAGTGGTAGCTGCCATTGACTTCCCATTCATTTTCACCAAGCGAGTGCAATACAGGGCGTGTCCACAAGGGGGCGGGGTTGGGATGAGGCATAGGGTTACTGGGTTAGGGTTAGGTCTTAGTTATATATCAGGGTTAGGGTTAGGGTTAGGGTTAGGGTTAAGGGGCCAAAATGAATGGGTTTCAATACCCAAGTTAGGGTTAGGGTTAGGGTTAGGGTTAGGTCTTAGTTATATATCACGTGACTCTCCCCACATTAGGTTAGGGTTAGGGTTAGGGTTAGGATAAGGGGTAAAAACGATGGTAGTTATGGCCCTTTTTGCTCTAAAACGTTGGTAAAAGGTCCAAACAAGTTGAAAATACATACCTACCCTATTTCGGGGGCGGGGAATCGAACGGAAGTGGTCCCATCTTTTTATTCCAACCGGAAGTGCGTCAAAAATGAAAAGGGCCATTTGGGGCCATCCGATTTTTGCCCATAGCGCCCGAACGAAAGGTCGTAGGTCTAATATTCTTTTTCCTACCCCCCCAAAGTCACACAAGAGCTTTCCAATGCACCCAGGCTCGACCTTGTACGACCTTCCGTTCAAAAGTTATAGCGTTTTTAAATTTTTACATTGATTTTTGGTATTTTTTGAAAAATTGACTAAGTGCCAAGTCCAAAAAAGTTCCCCCAGAAAGTGTCTAGGAGCACGTTTCAGGCCATTTGGAGTCGATTGGACACTACTTGTAGTGAACTTTTTTCAAAACTTGACTAATTGTGAAAATTTGACTAAGTGCCAAGTCCAAAAAAGTTCCCCCAGAAAGTGTCTAGGAGCACGTTTCAGGCCATTTGGAGTCGATTGGACACTACTTGTAGTGAACTTTTTTCAAAACTTTACTTCACCAATGTTGAACATTTCACTTAGTGCAGTGACTGGGTTGAGTTCAGGCACCAGTAAGGGAGTGGTTGAGGTTAGAGTTTGGGTCATGTATAGAGTTAGATAGTCAGATAACTGTATTAAAATAGAAAAACACTAATTATCATAGAAAAACATGGAAAACTATAAGAAAATGCAAGTATTATAGGACCCTATAGTCATTTATAGGGAGGGGGGGGAGGAGGGGGAGGGGTGGGAGGTGTTGTCTCTTCGAGTTCCAGCTTGGAACTGAATGTGGGTCAGTCAGTGCTTCGCTTATATAGGGCGTGGCTACAAGGAAAACATTCAATTTAGTTTTCAAAATAAAAGAAAAAGATAAAAAATAGGGTTTTTCTTGAATAACTTTTTTTGTGAAGGTCGTATCGACTCGGAACCAAGCTCCGCCCATAGGTTTTAAGGGACGCCCGATCCAACGGTACCACCCCCGACTTTCTACGACCACCGGAAGCGGTAGCTGCCATTGACTTCCCATTCATTTTCAGCAAAACAGGGCGTGTCCACAAGGGGGCGGAGTTGGCAAGCTCCACCTAGGTGTTTCAAGGGACGCCCGATCCAACGGTACCACCCCCGACTTCCTACGACCACCGGAAGGGGTCGCTACCATAGACTTCCCATTCATTTTCGCAAATACAGGGCGTGTCCACAAGGGGGCGGGGTCGAGAGGGTTTTTCATGAATAACTTTTGTTCTGAAGGTCGTATCGACTCGGAACCAAGCTCCACCTAGGGGTTTTAAGGGACGCCCGATCCAACGGTACCAACCCCGACTTCCTACGCCCACCGGAAGTGGTAGCTGCCATTGACTTCCCATTCATTTTCACCAAGCGAGTGCAATACAGGGCGTGTCCACAAGGGGGCGGGGTTGGGATGAGGGTTAGGGTTAGGGTTAGGGTTAGGGGGAGAAGGGTTAGGGTTAGGGTTAGGGTTAGGGTTTAGGGGGAGAAAACTGAACCCGTCCCCGAAACGGGGCGGGTTAGGGTTAGGGTTAGGGTTAGGTCTTAGTTATATATCACGTGACTCTCCCCACATTGTCCAACGACTCTGCAGTTGATGGAGAGCCAGGTTAGGGTTAGGGTTAGGGTTAGGGTTAGGGTTAGGGTTAGGGTTAGGGTTAGGTATAAGGGATATAACCGCGATCGCACGTCGTGCGATCCTCTAGTTTTTGAATAACTCACGAACCGTAAGTGCTAGAAACACCAAACTTGGTGTGCGTGATCGTCTTATGCCCCTGCACCTGTGTATTAAGTTTGGAACCCCTAGTGTCTTTCTTTGGTATAGCTGCCATAGACTCCCCATTCAAAAAAAGTTCTCAAAAATTGACTAAGTGCCAAGTCCAAAAAAGTTCCCCCAGAAAGTGTCTAGGAGCACGTTTCAGGCCATTTGGAGTCGATTGGACACTACTTGTAGTGAACTTTTTTCGGAACTTTTCATCATAAAAATTGAAAAATTGACTAAGTGCCAAGTCCAAAAAAGTTCCCCCAGAAAGTGTCTAGGAGCACGTTTCAGTCCATTTGGAGTCGATTGGACACTACTTGTAGTGAACTTTTTTCAAAACTTTACTTCACCAATGTTGAACATTTGACTTAGTGCAGTGACTCGGTTGAGTTCAGGCACCAGTAAGGGAGTGGTTGAGGTTAGAGTTTGGGTCATGTATAGAGTTAGATAGTCAGATAACTGTATTAAAATAGAAAAACACTAATTATCATAGAAAAACATGGAAAACTATAAGAAAATGCAAGTATTATAGGACCCTATAGTCATTTATAGGGAGGGGGGGGAGGAGGGGGAGGGGTGGGAGGTGTTGTCTCTTCGAGTTCCAGCTTGGAACTGAATGTGGGTCAGTCAGTGCTTCGCTTATATAGGGCGTGGCTACAAGGAAAACATTCAATTTAGTTTTCAAAATAAAAGAAAAAGATAAAAAATAGGGTTTTTCTTGAATAACTTTTTTTGTGAAGGTCGTATCGACTCGGAACCAAGCTCCGCCCATAGGTTTTAAGGGACGCCCGATCCAACGGTACCACCCCCGACTTTCTACGACCACCGGAAGCGGTAGCTGCCATTGACTTCCCATTCATTTTCAGCAAAACAGGGCGTGTCCACAAGGGGGCGGAGTTGGCAAGCTCCACCTAGGTGTTTCAAGGGACGCCCGATCCAACGGTACCACCCCCGACTTCCTACGACCACCGGAAGGGGTCGCTACCATAGACTTCCCATTCATTTTCGCAAATACAGGGCGTGTCCACAAGGGGGCGGGGTCGAGAGGGTTTTTCATGAATAACTTTTGTTCTGAAGGTCGTATCGACTCGGAACCAAGCTCCACCTAGGGGTTTTAAGGGACGCCCGATCCAACGGTACCAACCCCGACTTCCTACGCCCACCGGAAGTGGTAGCTGCCATTGACTTCCCATTCATTTTCACCAAGCGAGTGCAATACAGGGCGTGTCCACAAGGGGGCGGGGTTGGGATGAGGGTTAGGGTTAGGGTTAGGGTTAGGTATAAGGGATATAACCGCGATCGCACGTCGTGCGATCCTCTAGTTTTTGAATAACTCACGAACCGTAAGTGCTAGAAACACCAAACTTGGTGTGCGTGATCGTCTTATGCCCCTGCACCTGTGTATTAAGTTTGGAACCCCTAGTGTCTTTCTTTGGTATAGCTGCCATAGACTCCCCATTCAAAAAAAGTTCTCAAAAATTGACTAAGTGCCAAGTCCAAAAAAGTTCCCCCAGAAAGTGTCTAGGAGCACGTTTCAGGCCATTTGGAGTCGATTGGACACTACTTGTAGTGAACTTTTTTCGGAACTTTTCATCATAAAAATTGAAAAATTGACTAAGTGCCAAGTCCAAAAAAGTTCCCCCAGAAAGTGTCTAGGAGCACGTTTCAGTCCATTTGGAGTCGATTGGACACTACTTGTAGTGAACTTTTTTCAAAACTTTACTTCACCAATGTTGAACATTTGACTTAGTGCAGTGACTCGGTTGAGTTCAGGCACCAGTAAGGGAGTGGTTGAGGTTAGAGTTTGGGTCATGTATAGAGTTAGATAGTCAGATAACTGTATTAAAATAGAAAAACACTAATTATCATAGAAAAACATGGAAAACTATAAGAAAATGCAAGTATTATAGGACCCTATAGTAATTTATAGGGAGGGGGGGGAGGGTGGGGAGGGGTGGGAGGTGTTGTCTCTTCGAGTTCCAGCTTGGAACTGAATGTGGTTCAGTCAGTGCTTCGCTTATATAGGGCGTGGCTACAAGGAAAACATTCAATTTAGTTTTCAAAATAAAAGAAAAAGATAAAAAATAGGGTTTTTCTTGAATAACTTTTTTTGTGAAGGTCGTATCGACTCGGAACCAAGCTCCGCCCATAGGTTTTAAGGGACGCCCGATCCAACGGTACCACCCCCGACTTTCTACGACCACCGGAAGCGGTAGCTGCCATTGACATCCCATTCATTTTCACCAATACAGGGCGTGTCCACAAGGGGGCGGGGTCGGCAAGCTCCAACTAGGTGTTTCAAGGGACGCCCGATCCAACGGTACCACCCCCGACTTCCTACGACCACCGGAAGGGGTCGCTACCATAGACTTCCCATTCATTTTCGCCAATACAGGGCGTGTCCACAAGGGGGCGGGGTCGAGAGGGTTTTTCGTTAATAACTTTTGTTCTGAAGGTGGTATCGACTCGGAACCAAGCTCCACCTAGGGGTTTTAAGGGACGCCCGATCCAACGGTACCACCCCCGACTTCCTACGCCCACCGGAAGTGGTAGCTGCCATTGACTTCCCATTCATTTTCACCAAGCGAGTGCAATACAGGGCGTGTCCACAAGGGGGCGGGGTTGGGATGAGGCATAGGGTTACTGGGTTAGGGTTAGGTCTTAGTTATATATCAGGGTTAGGGTTAGGGTTAGGGTTAGGGTTAAGGGGCCAAAATGAATGGGTTTCAATACCCAAGTTAGGGTTAGGGTTAGGGTTAGGGTTAGGTCTTAGTTATATATCACGTGACTCTCCCCACATTAGGTTAGGGTTAGGGTTAGGGTTAGGATAAGGGGTAAAAACGATGGTAGTTATGGCCCTTTTTGCTCTAAAACGTTGGTAAAAGGTCCAAACAAGTTGAAAATACATACCTACCCTATTTCGGGGGCGGGGAATCGAACGGAAGTGGTCCCATCTTTTTATTCCAACCGGAAGTGCGTCAAAAATGAAAAGGGCCATTTGGGGCCATCCGATTTTTGCCCATAGCGCCCGAACGAAAGGTCGTAGGTCTAATATTCTTTTTCCTACCCCCCCAAAGTCACACAAGAGCTTTCCAATGCACCCAGGCTCGACCTTGTACGACCTTCCGTTCAAAAGTTATAGCGTTTTTAAATTTTTACATTGATTTTTGGTATTTTTTGAAAAATTGACTAAGTGCCAAGTCCAAAAAAGTTCCCCCAGAAAGTGTCTAGGAGCACGTTTCAGGCCATTTGGAGTCGATTGGACACTACTTGTAGTGAACTTTTTTCAAAACTTGACTAATTGTGAAAATTTGACTAAGTGCCAAGTCCAAAAAAGTTCCCCCAGAAAGTGTCTAGGAGCACGTTTCAGGCCATTTGGAGTCGATTGGACACTACTTGTAGTGAACTTTTTTCAAAACTTTACTTCACCAATGTTGAACATTTCACTTAGTGCAGTGACTGGGTTGAGTTCAGGCACCAGTAAGGGAGTGGTTGAGGTTAGAGTTTGGGTCATGTATAGAGTTAGATAGTCAGATAACTGTATTAAAATAGAAAAACACTAATTATCATAGAAAAACATGGAAAACTATAAGAAAATGCAAGTATTATAGGACCCTATAGTCATTTATAGGGAGGGGGGGGAGGAGGGGGAGGGGTGGGAGGTGTTGTCTCTTCGAGTTCCAGCTTGGAACTGAATGTGGGTCAGTCAGTGCTTCGCTTATATAGGGCGTGGCTACAAGGAAAACATTCAATTTAGTTTTCAAAATAAAAGAAAAAGATAAAAAATAGGGTTTTTCTTGAATAACTTTTTTTGTGAAGGTCGTATCGACTCGGAACCAAGCTCCGCCCATAGGTTTTAAGGGACGCCCGATCCAACGGTACCACCCCCGACTTTCTACGACCACCGGAAGCGGTAGCTGCCATTGACTTCCCATTCATTTTCAGCAAAACAGGGCGTGTCCACAAGGGGGCGGAGTTGGCAAGCTCCACCTAGGTGTTTCAAGGGACGCCCGATCCAACGGTACCACCCCCGACTTCCTACGACCACCGGAAGGGGTCGCTACCATAGACTTCCCATTCATTTTCGCAAATACAGGGCGTGTCCACAAGGGGGCGGGGTCGAGAGGGTTTTTCATGAATAACTTTTGTTCTGAAGGTCGTATCGACTCGGAACCAAGCTCCACCTAGGGGTTTTAAGGGACGCCCGATCCAACGGTACCAACCCCGACTTCCTACGCCCACCGGAAGTGGTAGCTGCCATTGACTTCCCATTCATTTTCACCAAGCGAGTGCAATACAGGGCGTGTCCACAAGGGGGCGGGGTTGGGATGAGGGTTAGGGTTAGGGTTAGGGTTAGGTATAAGGGATATAACCGCGATCGCACGTCGTGCGATCCTCTAGTTTTTGAATAACTCACGAACCGTAAGTGCTAGAAACACCAAACTTGGTGTGCGTGATCGTCTTATGCCCCTGCACCTGTGTATTAAGTTTGGAACCCCTAGTGTCTTTCTTTGGTATAGCTGCCATAGACTCCCCATTCAAAAAAAGTTCTCAAAAATTGACTAAGTGCCAAGTCCAAAAAAGTTCCCCCAGAAAGTGTCTAGGAGCACGTTTCAGGCCATTTGGAGTCGATTGGACACTACTTGTAGTGAACTTTTTTCGGAACTTTTCATCATAAAAATTGAAAAATTGACTAAGTGCCAAGTCCAAAAAAGTTCCCCCAGAAAGTGTCTAGGAGCACGTTTCAGTCCATTTGGAGTCGATTGGACACTACTTGTAGTGAACTTTTTTCAAAACTTTACTTCACCAATGTTGAACATTTGACTTAGTGCAGTGACTCGGTTGAGTTCAGGCACCAGTAAGGGAGTGGTTGAGGTTAGAGTTTGGGTCATGTATAGAGTTAGATAGTCAGATAACTGTATTAGGGTTAGGGTTAGGGTTAGGGTTAGGGTTAGGGTTAGGGTTAGGGTTAGGGTTAGGGTTTAGGGTTAGGGTTAGGGTTAGGGTTAGGGTTAGGGTTAGGGTTAGGGTTAGGGTTAGGGTTAGGGTTAGGGTTTAGGGTTTAGGGTTAGGGTTAGGGTTAGGGTTAGGGTTAGGGTTAGGGTTAGGGTTAGGGTTAGGTATAAGGGATATAACCGCGATCGCACGTCGTGCGATCCTCTAGTTTTTGAATAACTCACGAACCGTAAGTGCTAGAAACACCAAACTTGGTGTGCGTGATCGTCTTATGCCCCTGCACCTGTGTATTAAGTTTGGAACCCCTAGTGTCTTTCTTTGGTATAGCTGCCATAGACTCCCCATTCAAAAAAAGTTCTCAAAAATTGACTAAGTGCCAAGTCCAAAAAAGTTCCCCCAGAAAGTGTCTAGGAGCACGTTTCAGGCCATTTGGAGTCGATTGGACACTACTTGTAGTGAACTTTTTTCGGAACTTTTCATCATAAAAATTGAAAAATTGACTAAGTGCCAAGTCCAAAAAAGTTCCCCCAGAAAGTGTCTAGGAGCACGTTTCAGTCCATTTGGAGTCGATTGGACACTACTTGTAGTGAACTTTTTTCAAAACTTTACTTCACCAATGTTGAACATTTGACTTAGTGCAGTGACTCGGTTGAGTTCAGGCACCAGTAAGGGAGTGGTTGAGGTTAGAGTTTGGGTCATGTATAGAGTTAGATAGTCAGATAACTGTATTAAAATAGAAAAACACTAATTATCATAGAAAAACATGGAAAACTATAAGAAAATGCAAGTATTATAGGACCCTATAGTAATTTATAGGGAGGGGGGGGAGGGTGGGGAGGGGTGGGAGGTGTTGTCTCTTCGAGTTCCAGCTTGGAACTGAATGTGGTTCAGTCAGTGCTTCGCTTATATAGGGCGTGGCTACAAGGAAAACATTCAATTTAGTTTTCAAAATAAAAGAAAAAGATAAAAAATAGGGTTTTTCTTGAATAACTTTTTTTGTGAAGGTCGTATCGACTCGGAACCAAGCTCCGCCCATAGGTTTTAAGGGACGCCCGATCCAACGGTACCACCCCCGACTTTCTACGACCACCGGAAGCGGTAGCTGCCATTGACATCCCATTCATTTTCACCAATACAGGGCGTGTCCACAAGGGGGCGGGGTCGGCAAGCTCCAACTAGGTGTTTCAAGGGACGCCCGATCCAACGGTACCACCCCCGACTTCCTACGACCACCGGAAGGGGTCGCTACCATAGACTTCCCATTCATTTTCGCCAATACAGGGCGTGTCCACAAGGGGGCGGGGTCGAGAGGGTTTTTCGTTAATAACTTTTGTTCTGAAGGTGGTATCGACTCGGAACCAAGCTCCACCTAGGGGTTTTAAGGGACGCCCGATCCAACGGTACCACCCCCGACTTCCTACGCCCACCGGAAGTGGTAGCTGCCATTGACTTCCCATTCATTTTCACCAAGCGAGTGCAATACAGGGCGTGTCCACAAGGGGGCGGGGTTGGGATGAGGCATAGGGTTACTGGGTTAGGGTTAGGTCTTAGTTATATATCAGGGTTAGGGTTAGGGTTAGGGTTAGGGTTAAGGGGCCAAAATGAATGGGTTTCAATACCCAAGTTAGGGTTAGGGTTAGGGTTAGGGTTAGGTCTTAGTTATATATCACGTGACTCTCCCCACATTAGGTTAGGGTTAGGGTTAGGGTTAGGATAAGGGGTAAAAACGATGGTAGTTATGGCCCTTTTTGCTCTAAAACGTTGGTAAAAGGTCCAAACAAGTTGAAAATACATACCTACCCTATTTCGGGGGCGGGGAATCGAACGGAAGTGGTCCCATCTTTTTATTCCAACCGGAAGTGCGTCAAAAATGAAAAGGGCCATTTGGGGCCATCCGATTTTTGCCCATAGCGCCCGAACGAAAGGTCGTAGGTCTAATATTCTTTTTCCTACCCCCCCAAAGTCACACAAGAGCTTTCCAATGCACCCAGGCTCGACCTTGTACGACCTTCCGTTCAAAAGTTATAGCGTTTTTAAATTTTTACATTGATTTTTGGTATTTTTTGAAAAATTGACTAAGTGCCAAGTCCAAAAAAGTTCCCCCAGAAAGTGTCTAGGAGCACGTTTCAGGCCATTTGGAGTCGATTGGACACTACTTGTAGTGAACTTTTTTCAAAACTTGACTAATTGTGAAAATTTGACTAAGTGCCAAGTCCAAAAAAGTTCCCCCAGAAAGTGTCTAGGAGCACGTTTCAGGCCATTTGGAGTCGATTGGACACTACTTGTAGTGAACTTTTTTCAAAACTTTACTTCACCAATGTTGAACATTTCACTTAGTGCAGTGACTGGGTTGAGTTCAGGCACCAGTAAGGGAGTGGTTGAGGTTAGAGTTTGGGTCATGTATAGAGTTAGATAGTCAGATAACTGTATTAAAATAGAAAAACACTAATTATCATAGAAAAACATGGAAAACTATAAGAAAATGCAAGTATTATAGGACCCTATAGTCATTTATAGGGAGGGGGGGGAGGAGGGGGAGGGGTGGGAGGTGTTGTCTCTTCGAGTTCCAGCTTGGAACTGAATGTGGTTCAGTCAGTGCTTCGCTTATATAGGGCGTGGCTACAAGGAAAACATTCAATTTAGGGTTAGGGTTAGGGTTAGGGTTAGGGTTAGGGTTAGGGTTAGGGTTAGGGTTAGGGTTAGGGTTAGGGTTAGGGTTAGGGTTAGGGTTAGGGTTAGGTATAAGGGATATAACCGCGATCGCACGTCGTGCGATCCTCTAGTTTTTGAATAACTCACGAACCGTAAGTGCTAGAAACACCAAACTTGGTGTGCGTGATCGTCTTATGCCCCTGCACCTGTGTATTAAGTTTGGAACCCCTAGTGTCTTTCTTTGGTATAGCTGCCATAGACTCCCCATTCAAAAAAAGTTCTCAAAAATTGACTAAGTGCCAAGTCCAAAAAAGTTCCCCCAGAAAGTGTCTAGGAGCACGTTTCAGGCCATTTGGAGTCGATTGGACACTACTTGTAGTGAACTTTTTTCGGAACTTTTCATCATAAAAATTGAAAAATTGACTAAGTGCCAAGTCCAAAAAAGTTCCCCCAGAAAGTGTCTAGGAGCACGTTTCAGTCCATTTGGAGTCGATTGGACACTACTTGTAGTGAACTTTTTTCAAAACTTTACTTCACCAATGTTGAACATTTGACTTAGTGCAGTGACTCGGTTGAGTTCAGGCACCAGTAAGGGAGTGGTTGAGGTTAGAGTTTGGGTCATGTATAGAGTTAGATAGTCAGATAACTGTATTAAAATAGAAAAACACTAATTATCATAGAAAAACATGGAAAACTATAAGAAAATGCAAGTATTATAGGACCCTATAGTAATTTATAGGGAGGGGGGGGAGGGTGGGGAGGGGTGGGAGGTGTTGTCTCTTCGAGTTCCAGCTTGGAACTGAATGTGGTTCAGTCAGTGCTTCGCTTATATAGGGCGTGGCTACAAGGAAAACATTCAATTTAGTTTTCAAAATAAAAGAAAAAGATAAAAAATAGGGTTTTTCTTGAATAACTTTTTTTGTGAAGGTCGTATCGACTCGGAACCAAGCTCCGCCCATAGGTTTTAAGGGACGCCCGATCCAACGGTACCACCCCCGACTTTCTACGACCACCGGAAGCGGTAGCTGCCATTGACATCCCATTCATTTTCACCAATACAGGGCGTGTCCACAAGGGGGCGGGGTCGGCAAGCTCCAACTAGGTGTTTCAAGGGACGCCCGATCCAACGGTACCACCCCCGACTTCCTACGACCACCGGAAGGGGTCGCTACCATAGACTTCCCATTCATTTTCGCCAATACAGGGCGTGTCCACAAGGGGGCGGGGTCGAGAGGGTTTTTCGTTAATAACTTTTGTTCTGAAGGTGGTATCGACTCGGAACCAAGCTCCACCTAGGGGTTTTAAGGGACGCCCGATCCAACGGTACCACCCCCGACTTCCTACGCCCACCGGAAGTGGTAGCTGCCATTGACTTCCCATTCATTTTCACCAAGCGAGTGCAATACAGGGCGTGTCCACAAGGGGGCGGGGTTGGGATGAGGCATAGGGTTACTGGGTTAGGGTTAGGTCTTAGTTATATATCAGGGTTAGGGTTAGGGTTAGGGTTAGGGTTAAGGGGCCAAAATGAATGGGTTTCAATACCCAAGTTAGGGTTAGGGTTAGGGTTAGGGTTAGGTCTTAGTTATATATCACGTGACTCTCCCCACATTAGGTTAGGGTTAGGGTTAGGGTTAGGATAAGGGGTAAAAACGATGGTAGTTATGGCCCTTTTTGCTCTAAAACGTTGGTAAAAGGTCCAAACAAGTTGAAAATACATACCTACCCTATTTCGGGGGCGGGGAATCGAACGGAAGTGGTCCCATCTTTTTATTCCAACCGGAAGTGCGTCAAAAATGAAAAGGGCCATTTGGGGCCATCCGATTTTTGCCCATAGCGCCCGAACGAAAGGTCGTAGGTCTAATATTCTTTTTCCTACCCCCCCAAAGTCACACAAGAGCTTTCCAATGCACCCAGGCTCGACCTTGTACGACCTTCCGTTCAAAAGTTATAGCGTTTTTAAATTTTTACATTGATTTTTGGTATTTTTTGAAAAATTGACTAAGTGCCAAGTCCAAAAAAGTTCCCCCAGAAAGTGTCTAGGAGCACGTTTCAGGCCATTTGGAGTCGATTGGACACTACTTGTAGTGAACTTTTTTCAAAACTTGACTAATTGTGAAAATTTGACTAAGTGCCAAGTCCAAAAAAGTTCCCCCAGAAAGTGTCTAGGAGCACGTTTCAGGCCATTTGGAGTCGATTGGACACTACTTGTAGTGAACTTTTTTCAAAACTTTACTTCACCAATGTTGAACATTTCACTTAGTGCAGTGACTGGGTTGAGTTCAGGCACCAGTAAGGGAGTGGTTGAGGTTAGAGTTTGGGTCATGTATAGAGTTAGATAGTCAGATAACTGTATTAAAATAGAAAAACACTAATTATCATAGAAAAACATGGAAAACTATAAGAAAATGCAAGTATTATAGGACCCTATAGTCATTTATAGGGAGGGGGGGGAGGAGGGGGAGGGGTGGGAGGTGTTGTCTCTTCGAGTTCCAGCTTGGAACTGAATGTGGGTCAGTCAGTGCTTCGCTTATATAGGGCGTGGCTACAAGGAAAACATTCAATTTAGTTTTCAAAATAAAAGAAAAAGATAAAAAATAGGGTTTTTCTTGAATAACTTTTTTTGTGAAGGTCGTATCGACTCGGAACCAAGCTCCGCCCATAGGTTTTAAGGGACGCCCGATCCAACGGTACCACCCCCGACTTTCTACGACCACCGGAAGCGGTAGCTGCCATTGACTTCCCATTCATTTTCAGCAAAACAGGGCGTGTCCACAAGGGGGCGGAGTTGGCAAGCTCCACCTAGGTGTTTCAAGGGACGCCCGATCCAACGGTACCACCCCCGACTTCCTACGACCACCGGAAGGGGTCGCTACCATAGACTTCCCATTCATTTTCGCAAATACAGGGCGTGTCCACAAGGGGGCGGGGTCGAGAGGGTTTTTCATGAATAACTTTTGTTCTGAAGGTCGTATCGACTCGGAACCAAGCTCCACCTAGGGGTTTTAAGGGACGCCCGATCCAACGGTACCAACCCCGACTTCCTACGCCCACCGGAAGTGGTAGCTGCCATTGACTTCCCATTCATTTTCACCAAGCGAGTGCAATACAGGGCGTGTCCACAAGGGGGCGGGGTTGGGATGAGGGTTAGGGTTAGGGTTAGGGTTAGGGGGAGAAGGGTTAGGGTTAGGGTTAGGGTTAGGGTTTAGGGGGAGAAAACTGAACCCGTCCCCGAAACGGGGCGGGTTAGGGTTAGGGTTAGGGTTAGGTCTTAGTTATATATCACGTGACTCTCCCCACATTGTCCAACGACTCTGCAGTTGATGGAGAGCCAGGTTAGGGTTAGGGTTAGGGTTAGGGTTAGGGTTAGGGTTAGGGTTAGGGTTAGGTATAAGGGATATAACCGCGATCGCACGTCGTGCGATCCTCTAGTTTTTGAATAACTCACGAACCGTAAGTGCTAGAAACACCAAACTTGGTGTGCGTGATCGTCTTATGCCCCTGCACCTGTGTATTAAGTTTGGAACCCCTAGTGTCTTTCTTTGGTATAGCTGCCATAGACTCCCCATTCAAAAAAAGTTCTCAAAAATTGACTAAGTGCCAAGTCCAAAAAAGTTCCCCCAGAAAGTGTCTAGGAGCACGTTTCAGGCCATTTGGAGTCGATTGGACACTACTTGTAGTGAACTTTTTTCGGAACTTTTCATCATAAAAATTGAAAAATTGACTAAGTGCCAAGTCCAAAAAAGTTCCCCCAGAAAGTGTCTAGGAGCACGTTTCAGTCCATTTGGAGTCGATTGGACACTACTTGTAGTGAACTTTTTTCAAAACTTTACTTCACCAATGTTGAACATTTGACTTAGTGCAGTGACTCGGTTGAGTTCAGGCACCAGTAAGGGAGTGGTTGAGGTTAGAGTTTGGGTCATGTATAGAGTTAGATAGTCAGATAACTGTATTAAAATAGAAAAACACTAATTATCATAGAAAAACATGGAAAACTATAAGAAAATGCAAGTATTATAGGACCCTATAGTCATTTATAGGGAGGGGGGGGAGGAGGGGGAGGGGTGGGAGGTGTTGTCTCTTCGAGTTCCAGCTTGGAACTGAATGTGGGTCAGTCAGTGCTTCGCTTATATAGGGCGTGGCTACAAGGAAAACATTCAATTTAGTTTTCAAAATAAAAGAAAAAGATAAAAAATAGGGTTTTTCTTGAATAACTTTTTTTGTGAAGGTCGTATCGACTCGGAACCAAGCTCCGCCCATAGGTTTTAAGGGACGCCCGATCCAACGGTACCACCCCCGACTTTCTACGACCACCGGAAGCGGTAGCTGCCATTGACTTCCCATTCATTTTCAGCAAAACAGGGCGTGTCCACAAGGGGGCGGAGTTGGCAAGCTCCACCTAGGTGTTTCAAGGGACGCCCGATCCAACGGTACCACCCCCGACTTCCTACGACCACCGGAAGGGGTCGCTACCATAGACTTCCCATTCATTTTCGCAAATACAGGGCGTGTCCACAAGGGGGCGGGGTCGAGAGGGTTTTTCATGAATAACTTTTGTTCTGAAGGTCGTATCGACTCGGAACCAAGCTCCACCTAGGGGTTTTAAGGGACGCCCGATCCAACGGTACCAACCCCGACTTCCTACGCCCACCGGAAGTGGTAGCTGCCATTGACTTCCCATTCATTTTCACCAAGCGAGTGCAATACAGGGCGTGTCCACAAGGGGGCGGGGTTGGGATGAGGGTTAGGGTTAGGGTTAGGGTTAGGGGGAGAAGGGTTAGGGTTAGGGTTAGGGTTAGGGTTTAGGGGGAGAAAACTGAACCCGTCCCCGAAACGGGGCGGGTTAGGGTTAGGGTTAGGGTTAGGTCTTAGTTATATATCACGTGACTCTCCCCACATTGTCCAACGACTCTGCAGTTGATGGAGAGCCAGGTTAGGGTTAGGGTTAGGGTTAGGGTTAGGGTTAGGGTTAGGGTTAGGGTTAGGATAAGGGGTAAAAACGATGGTAGTTATGGCCCTGGGTTGGGTTAGGGTTAGGGTTAGGGTTAGGGTTAGGGTTAGGGTTAGGGTTAGGTATAAGGGATATAACCGCGATCGCACGTCGTGCGATCCTCTAGTTTTTGAATAACTCACGAACCGTAAGTGCTAGAAACACCAAACTTGGTGTGCGTGATCGTCTTATGCCCCTGCACCTGTGTATTAAGTTTGGAACCCCTAGTGTCTTTCTTTGGTATAGCTGCCATAGACTCCCCATTCAAAAAAAGTTCTCAAAAATTGACTAAGTGCCAAGTCCAAAAAAGTTCCCCCAGAAAGTGTCTAGGAGCACGTTTCAGGCCATTTGGAGTCGATTGGACACTACTTGTAGTGAACTTTTTTCGGAACTTTTCATCATAAAAATTGAAAAATTGACTAAGTGCCAAGTCCAAAAAAGTTCCCCCAGAAAGTGTCTAGGAGCACGTTTCAGTCCATTTGGAGTCGATTGGACACTACTTGTAGTGAACTTTTTTCAAAACTTTACTTCACCAATGTTGAACATTTGACTTAGTGCAGTGACTCGGTTGAGTTCAGGCACCAGTAAGGGAGTGGTTGAGGTTAGAGTTTGGGTCATGTATAGAGTTAGATAGTCAGATAACTGTATTAAAATAGAAAAACACTAATTATCATAGAAAAACATGGAAAACTATAAGAAAATGCAAGTATTATAGGACCCTATAGTCATTTATAGGGAGGGGGGGGAGGAGGGGGAGGGGTGGGAGGTGTTGTCTCTTCGAGTTCCAGCTTGGAACTGAATGTGGGTCAGTCAGTGCTTCGCTTATATAGGGCGTGGCTACAAGGAAAACATTCAATTTAGTTTTCAAAATAAAAGAAAAAGATAAAAAATAGGGTTTTTCTTGAATAACTTTTTTTGTGAAGGTCGTATCGACTCGGAACCAAGCTCCGCCCATAGGTTTTAAGGGACGCCCGATCCAACGGTACCACCCCCGACTTTCTACGACCACCGGAAGCGGTAGCTGCCATTGACTTCCCATTCATTTTCAGCAAAACAGGGCGTGTCCACAAGGGGGCGGAGTTGGCAAGCTCCACCTAGGTGTTTCAAGGGACGCCCGATCCAACGGTACCACCCCCGACTTCCTACGACCACCGGAAGGGGTCGCTACCATAGACTTCCCATTCATTTTCGCAAATACAGGGCGTGTCCACAAGGGGGCGGGGTCGAGAGGGTTTTTCATGAATAACTTTTGTTCTGAAGGTCGTATCGACTCGGAACCAAGCTCCACCTAGGGGTTTTAAGGGACGCCCGATCCAACGGTACCAACCCCGACTTCCTACGCCCACCGGAAGTGGTAGCTGCCATTGACTTCCCATTCATTTTCACCAAGCGAGTGCAATACAGGGCGTGTCCACAAGGGGGCGGGGTTGGGATGAGGGTTAGGGTTAGGGTTAAGGGGCCAAAATGAATGGGTTTCAATACCCAAGTTGGAAAGCCCATAATCGTTTAGTTTTTACACCCCTCGTTTTGGAAGCGACCTCTAAGTCTTATAATGGGACAGGTGTAGAGCTGGAAGATGGAAGTTGGAATCTGGAAGTGCCAATTTGGAATCTGGGTGTCTCAATTTGGAATTTGGAAGTGAAAAAGTTGGAATATGGAATATGGAATATGGAATTTGGAAGATGGAATTTGGGTGGTTAGGGTTAGTCCTCCAGGGCACTAGGGGGCAGTATTGAGTCGACGAAAAAATGAGAAATTTCGCGATTCGAGTTGGAAGTCGTGTCCGTTGCCACCTGGGGGCAGTAGTACTCCACCAAAAAATTAGTATGCTGAATTTGGAAGTAAATTCAAAGTTGAAGTATCTTTTGACCTAACTTTAATTTAATGTCATGTTTGACTGAAAATGACTAAGTATGGAGTTGGAAGTGACTTTAAGTGCATCTATCCTCAATTTGGAAGTGTATTAAAAGTTGAAGTATGATGTGTGCTAAACTTAATGTTAATGTTATTTATGACCCAAAATGACTAAGTACGAATTTGGGTGGTGTCAAATTGGAAGTATGCTCAATTTGGAAGTGTATTAAAAGTTGAAGTATGATGTGTGCTAAACTTAATTTTAATGTTATTTATGACTCAAAATGACTAAGTACGAAGTTGGGTGGTGTCAAATTGGAAGTATGCTCAATTTGGAAGTGTATTAAAAGTTGAAGTATGATGTGTGCTAAACTTAATTTTAATGTTATTTATGACCCAAAACGAGTAAGTATGGAGTTGGAAGTGACTTTAAGTGCATCTATCCTGAATTTGGAAGTGTATTAAAAGTTGAAGTATGATGTGTGCTAAACTTAATTTTAATGTTATTTATGACTCAAAATGACTAAGTACGAAGTTGGGTGGTGTCAAATTGGAAGTATGCTCAATTTGGAAGTGTATTAAAAGTTGAAGTATGATGTGTGCTAAACTTAATTTTAATGTTATTTATGACCCAAAACGAGTAAGTATGGAGTTGGAAGTGACTTTAAGTGCATCTATCCTGAATTTGGAAGTGTATTAAAAGTTGAAGTATGATGTGTGCTAAACTTAATTTTAATGTTATTTATGACCCAAAATGATTAAGTACGAAGTTGGGTGGTGTCAAATTGGAAGTATACTCAATTTGGAAGTGGAATTATAATGTTGCCCGAAATTGATTTTAATGTTATTTTTGACCCAAAATGACTAAGTACGAAGTTGGGTGCTGTCAAATTGGAAGTATACTCAATTTGGAAGTGGAATTTCTAATGTTGCCCGAAATTGATTTTAATGTTATTTTTGACCCAAAATGACTAAGTACAAAGTTGGGTGGTGTCAAATTGGAAGTATACTCAATTTGGAAGTTGAATTATAATGTTGCCCGAAATTGATTTTAATGTTATTTTTGACCCAAAATGACTAAGTATGAAGTTGGAAGTGGTGTCAAAGTGGAAGTATCTTGACGTTTGAAGTATGCTGAAGTTGGAAGTGGTGTCAATTTGGAAGTATACTCAATTTGGAAGTATACTCAATTTGGAAGCGTATTCGAAGATGAAGTCCGATTGACCCCGAAATCGACGTGTAAACCCTCAGAGGCCCCCCCGACTCATCACGCGTGGGTCTAAGGTTCTCCGAGGCCCCGTTGTTTTCAAAGTCTCTGACCTGCCTGAGAGCGGACAAGTATGACTACTGACCCTTAGAACGCAGGTCTACGCGGGAACCGAAGCTCAGAACCGCTCCGATTTTTTAGGAAAGGTTTAGAGCCCGAATTCCTTTGCGGGACGGCGGGTGGCCTCGGCGAGGACCCGCCTGTCGATTCGGGTGCACTTTGGACATCGTTTAAGACCCCGTGAAGGTGTATCCGTCTGAGCTTAAAGTATGTCGTAGCGCACTCGGCCCTCTCCGTTGGGTATAAATTTGGTACCGGTACCTCTTAAAACGGCCGAACGGCACCCCTGGAAAAAACCCTGACGACTTCCAAAACGGAGCCAGTCTGAAATTGGAAGCTCCGATTGGGAAGTACTCTCCAAACCTCGTAGATTTCGATGCGGATGTCCCAGAGTTCCGATTTTCACATATGTTGTTCCCGGGGTCACGGCCTTTCAGGAAATGTCTTTGTTTTTTTTCTGTGACATCATTTACTGCCGTTTTCCCTCGCTTCCAAAAGGAGGCAGGCTGAATTTGGAAGCGAAAAGGCTGAATTTGGGTGTCATCGACTTCTTCAGTAAATCATCATAGATTTCGCCCAAAATGAGTTTCTGGGCTATTTTGGGGACGGCAAACACGTCTATGGAGTCGAATTTGAGCTATCATTTCAGAAAGTGGGCAAAACTGCCGTTCGATATCGATAAACAGCGCCACCTACTGACGGCGCCGTGTCCTGGAAAGAACTCTTTGAGAGCTTTCCGAAACAGTCGGTCCCGTGTCGATAGGCCTTTTTTTCGCAAAGTTATTAAGTTTCAAAGTCGGCCTCTCGGCGCCCCCTTTCTCTGAATTTCTCGGGGGTGGAGCCACCCGGGGGGGTGGGACCGAAATATGTTACTCCCCGGGCCGAGACGATTCCGGCGATACCTTCCTTTCGGGCCTACGACGAAATTTACATTTCACGTCCTCCCGACCCAAAGGGTCTTTGGGTCATAGCTCCTAAGACCATCTTGAAGTGATTTTTCAGACAAAGAGCCAAAAATTATCAGTGACATTTTTCAGCCCAAATTCCTTTGTAGGATTGTCAGCGGCCCCGCTGAGGATCCGCCTGTGAATTTTGGTGAAGTTGTGATGTCTTTTGACCCCAAAACCACGGGGTCAAGGTTCGGCCCATTGACTCAGAGTTGCCTTCTGGAAGCACCTTTCACCCCCTCCGGAAGGTCATAAAAACCCTCAATCGCTCCAAATTGGAAATATGTTGTTGTGCCCACGGCCCTCTAGCTCGGCTGCGAATTTGGTGCAGATGGCTCTCAAAACGGCCGAGCGGCGCCCCCTAAAGTAGTCGCAAAAAGGCCTGAGGCCTTCAATGCAATCTAGCTCCCTGTTGGAAGCACCTTTCACCCCCTCCAGAAGGTCAAAAAAACCCTCAATCGCTCCGAATTTGAAATATATCGTAGTGCCCACGGCCCTCTAGCTCGGCTGTGAATTTGGCGCGGATAGCTCTTAAAACGGCCGAGCGGCGCCCCCTAAAGTAGTCGTAAAAAGGCCCGAGGCCTTCAATTGACTTAGGTGTCGATTTGGAAGTGCCCTTCAAACCCTGTGGATTTTGATGCGGATGTCCCAGAGCTCTGAGATTGACATATGTTGTTCCTGGGGTCATGGCCATTCAGGAAATGTCTTTGTTTTTTTTGTGTGACATTTTTAACCACCGTTTTGCCACGCTTCCAAAATGAAGGCAGGCTGAATTTGGAAGTGAGCAGGCTGAATTTGGGTGTCATCAACTTCTTCAGTAAATCATCATAGATTTCGCCCAAAATGAGTTTCTGGGCTATTTTGGGGATGGCAAACACTTCTATTGAGTCGGATTTGAGCTATCATTTCAGGAAGTGGGCGAAACTGCCGTTCGATATCGATAAACAGCGCCACCTACTGACGGCGCCATGTCCTGGAAAGAACTCTTTGAGAGCTTTCCGAAACAGTCGGTCCCGTGTCGATAGGACTTTTTTTCGCAAAGTTATTAAGGTTCAAAGTCGGCCTCTCGGCGCCCCCTTTCTCTGAATTTCTCGGGGGTGGAACCACCCGGGGGGGCGGGACCGAGATATGTTACTCTCCGGGCCGTGACGATTCCGGCGACACCTTCCTTTCGGGCCTACGACGAAATTTACGTTTCACATCTTCCCAACTTTAAGGGTCTTTGGGTCATAGCTCCTAAGACCATCTTGAAGTGATTTTTGAGACAAAAAGCCTAAAAAGTTTTTGGAAAATTTTAGAGCCCAAATTCCTTTGCGGCATTGTCGACGGCCCCGGTGAGGATCCGCCTGTCGATTTTGGTGTAGTCACGACGTCGTTTGACCCCAAAACCGCGGGGTCAGGGTTCGGCCCATTGACTCAGAGTTGCCTGTTGGAAGCACCTTTCACCCCCTCCGGAAGGCCAAAGAAAAACTTAATCTGTCAGACTTTGAAATATGTTGTAGTGCCAACAGCCCTCTAGCTCTGGCGCGAATTTGGTGCAGATAGCTCTTAAAACGGCCGAGCGGCGCCCCCTAAAGTAGTCGCAAAAAGGCCTGAGGCCTTCAATGCAATCTAGCTCCCTGTTGGAAGCACCTTTCACCCCCTCCAGAAGGTCAAAAAAACCCTCAATCGCTCCGAATTTGAAATATATTGTAGTGCCCACGGCCCTCTAGCTCGGCTGCGAATTTGGCGCGGATAGCTCTTAAAACGGCCGAGCGGCGCCCCCTAAAGTAGTCGTAAAAAGGCCTGAGGCCTTCAACTGACTTAGGTGTCGATTTGGAAGTGCCCTTCAAACCCTGTGGATTTTGATGCGGATGTCCCAGAGTTCTGAGATTGACATATATTGTTCCTGGGGTCGTGGCCATTCAGGAAATGTCTTTGTTTTTTTTTTGTGACATTTTTAACCACTGTTTTGCCACGCTTCCAAAAGGAAGGCAGGCTGAATTTGGAAGTGAGCAGGCTGAATTTGGGTGTCATCATCTTCTTCAGTAAATCATCATAGATTTCGCCCAAAATGAGCTTCTGGGCTATTTTGGGGATGGCAAACACGTCTATGGAGTCGAATTTGAGCTATCATTTCAGGAAGTGGGCGAAACTGCCGTTCGATATCGATAAACAGCGCCACCTACTGACGGCGCCGTGTCCTGGAAAGAACTTTTTGAGTGCTTTCCGAAACAGTCGGTCCCGTGTCGATAGGCCTTTCTTTCGCAAAGTTATTAAGGTTCAAAGTCGGCCTCTCGGCGCCCCCTTTCTCTGAATTTCTCGGGGGTGGAGCCACCCGGGGGGGCGGGACCGAAATATGTTACTCCCCGGGCCGAGACGATTCCGGCGATACCTTCCTTTCGGGCCTACGACGAAATTTACATTTCACGTCCTCCCGACCCAAAGGGTCTTTGGGTCATAGCTCCTAAGACCATCTTGAAGTGATTTTTCAGACAAAGAGCCAAAAATTTTCAGTGACATTTTTCAGCCCAAATTCCTTTGTAGGATTGTCAGCGGCCCCGCTGAGGATCCGCCTGTGAATTTTGGTGTAGTTGCGACGTCGTTTGACCCCAAAACCGCGGGGTCAGGGTTCGGCCCATTGACTCAGAGTTGCCTGTTGGAAGCACCTTTCACCCCCTCCGGAAGGCCAAAGAAAAACTTAATCTGTCAGACTTTGAAATATGTTGTAGTGCCAACAGCCCTCTAGCTCTGGCGCGAATTTGGTGCAGATAGCTCTTAAAACGGCCGAGCGGCGCCCCCTAAAGTAGTCGCAAAAAGGCCTGAGGCCTTCAATGCAATCTAGCTCCCTGTTGGAAGCACCTTTCACCCCCTCCAGAAGGTCAAAAAAACCCTCAATCGCTCCGAATTTGAAATATATTGTAGTGCCCACGGCCCTCTAGCTCGGCTGCGAATTTGGCGCGGATAGCTCTTAAAACGGCCGAGCGGCGCCCCCTAAAGTAGTCGTAAAAAGGCCTGAGGCCTTCAACTGACTTAGGTGTCGATTTGGAAGTGCCCTTCAAACCCTGTGGATTTTGATGCGGATGTCCCAGAGTTCTGAGATTGACATATATTGTTCCTGGGGTCGTGGCCATTCAGGAAATGTCTTTGTTTTTTTTTTGTGACATTTTTAACCACTGTTTTGCCACGCTTCCAAAAGGAAGGCAGGCTGAATTTGGAAGTGAGCAGGCTGAATTTGGGTGTCATCATCTTCTTCAGTAAATCATCATAGATTTCGCCCAAAATGAGCTTCTGGGCTATTTTGGGGATGGCAAACACGTCTATGGAGTCGAATTTGAGCTATCATTTCAGGAAGTGGGCGAAACTGCCGTTCGATATCGATAAACAGCGCCACCTACTGACGGCGCCGTGTCCTGGAAAGAACTTTTTGAGTGCTTTCCGAAACAGTCGGTCCCGTGTCGATAGGCCTTTCTTTCGCAAAGTTATTAAGGTTCAAAGTCGGCCTCTCGGCGCCCCCTTTCTCTGAATTTCTCGGGGGTGGAGCCACCCGGGGGGGCGGGACCGAAATATGTTACTCCCCGGGCCGAGACGATTCCGGCGATACCTTCCTTTCGGGCCTACGACGAAATTTACATTTCACGTCCTCCCGACCCAAAGGGTCTTTGGGTCATAGCTCCTAAGACCATCTTGAAGTGATTTTTCAGACAAAGAGCCAAAAATTTTCAGTGACATTTTTCAGCCCAAATTCCTTTGTAGGATTGTCAGCGGCCCCGCTGAGGATCCGCCTGTGAATTTTGGTGTAGTTGCGACGTCGTTTGACCCCAAAACCGCGGAGTCAGGGTTCGGCCCATTGACTCAGAGTTGCCTTTTGGAAGCACCTTTCACCCCCTCCAGAAGGTCATAAAAACCCTCAATCGCTCCAAATTGGAAATATGTTGTTGTGCCAACAGCCCTCTAGCTCGGCTGTGAATTTGGTGCAGATAGCTCTTAAAACGGCTGAGCGGCGCCCCCTAAAGTAGTCGCAAAAAGGCCTGAGGCCTTCAATGCAATCTAGCTCCCTGTTGGAAGCACCTTTCACCCCCTCCAGAAGGTCAAAAAAACCCTCAATCGCTCCGAATTTGAAATATATCGTAGTGCCCACGGCCCTCTAGCTCGGCTGCGAATTTGGCGCGGATAGCTCTTAAAACGGCCGAGCGGCGCCCCCTAAAGTAGTCGTAAAAAGGCCTGAGGCCTTCGATTGACTTAGGTGTCGATTTGGAAGTGCCCTTCAAACCCTGTGGATTTTGATGCGGATGTCCCAGAGTTCTGAGATTGACATATGTTGTTCCTGGGGTCATGGCCATTCAGGAAATGTCTTTGTTTTTTTTGTGTGACATTTTTAACCACCGTTTTGCCACACTTCCAAAAGGAAGGCAGGTTGAATTTGGAAGAGAGCAGGCTGAATTTGGGTGTCATCAAATTCTTCAGCAAATCATCATAGATTTCACCCAAAATGAGTTTCTGGGCTATTTCGGGGATGGCAAACACTGCTATGGAGTCGGATTTGAGCTATCATTTTAGGAAGTGGGCGAAATTGCGGTTCTATATCGAGAAACAGCGACCCCCACTGATGGCGCCATGTCCTGGAAAGAACTCGTTGAGACCTTCTTGAAGTGATTTTTGAAACAAAAAGCCAAAAAGTTCTTAGGAAAAATTTTCAGCCCAAATTCCTTTGCAGGATTGTCGACAGCCCCGCTGAGGATCCGCCTGTGAATTTTGGTGTAGTTGTGATGTCGTTTGACCCCAAAACCACGGGGTCAAGGTTCAGCCCATTGACTCAGAGTTGCCTTTTGGAAGCACCTTTCACCCCCTCTGGAAGGCCAAAGAAAAGCTCAATCTGTCTGCGTTTGAAATCTGTCGTAGTGCCCACGGCCCTCTAGCTCGGCTGCGAATTTGGTGCGGATAGCTCTTAAAACGGCCGAGCGGCGCCCCCTAAAGTAGTCGTAAAAAGGCCTGAGGCCTTCAATTGACTTAGGTGCGAATTTGGAAGGAATTGGAAGGAATTTGGAACCCCGTAGATTTTGATGCGGATGTCCCAGAGCTCTGAGTTTGACATATGTTGTTCCCGAGGTCACGAGCTTTCAGGAAATGTCTTTGTTGTGAATTTAGAAGGCTGAATTTGGAAGGCTGATTTTGGAAGGCTGGTTTTGGAAGGCTGGTTTTGGAAGGCTGAATTTGGAAGTTAGAAGGCTGGATTTGGAAGGCTGATTTTGGAAGGCTGATTTTGGAAGACTGATTTTTGAAGTGGGATTTTTGAGGCTGATTTTGGAAGTGGGAATTTGGAGGCCGATTTTGAAGAGGGAATTTGGAGGCTGAATTTAGAAGTGGGATTTTGGAAGCTGAATTTGGAAGTGGGAAGTTGCAAGTGGGAAGTAAGTGGGAAATTGGAAGTGGGACACTTGGGAAAATGTTTGACATTAGGGAGGTAGTGGTTAGCTTTGTCTGGCTGTTGGGTAGACAGTCTTCAGTTTGCTGTTTAGTGCTCGCCATTACACTATTGGGATCCAGAAGAATTAGATTAGCTGTTTGTGTATCCGGCAATCTAACTTCTTGCGCGCAACCGACCTGCAGAAGTGGACTGGAATTGAATACGGCTGATTCTGGAGAAACAGGAAGTGCGCGTTGCCATTTTGGATTGTTGAATCATGGTGAGTGCTCCTATTCATTAAACTGTAGTAATTGATTAATTAGGCCTATTCTGGGTGTTTTCTACAACAGTATTTATATTTAGAATACTTATAACGCTAACGCGAAATAGTGCCGAAGTGTCCGCAAAATGTAATCATTAATTTCTTAAGATGTGGATAAGGCAGAGGGATTCTTTGAAATAGACAACAATCGTATACATATGCAGAACAATTCGGCGTAGTTTTTTTTCACTTTTGTTGGGTTTTAGGACAGTTATTAACCGGTAATTTATAAACTGAAAATTCGCTCCCACCAAACTCCATTCAAAAACGGCACACTTTTATTTTACAAGGATGTTTGGCCCAGATTGATGCGTTACACTATTGATATGCCAGTCTGAGTTTACTGAATTTGAAATTTGGCATCACAAATTTGGAAGTGGAAGTTGGAAAGACAAATTTGGAAGTGAAGAAAATATGACATACATTATAAAATGTGCAGACTATAGTTTGAGACAAATGGTCTCATATAGTGAGTTAATTGTTTTTTTAATTAGGCATATTCTGGGTCAGGTAACCAGGAAGTGCGAGTCGCTATTTTCAATTGTGGAGGCCATTTTGTATGCTGGAATAATGGCAGAGTCACGAAGCATGGTGAGTGCTCCTGTTTATTAAACTGTAATTATTGATTAATTAGGCCTACTCTGGGGGTTTTCTACAACGGGGTTTGGGTCATAGTACTTCTGACGCTAACCCAACTGATCAAATAACAAGCTGTTTGATCAAATAACATGCTTTTTAGACCGATTACAACTTCCGATTTCGCCGGCGAAATTGTGCCTAAGTATCCGCAAAATGTAATCATTAATTTCTTAGGATCTAGATGAGGCAGAGGGATTCTTTGAAATGCACAATAATCGTAAACATATGCAGAACAATTCGGCGTAGTTTTTCCCCCACTTTTGTTGGGTTTTAGGACAGTTATTAACCGGTAATTTATAAACTATAAATGCGCTCACACCAAACTCCATTCAAAAATTGCACACCTTTTTTTAAAAACAATGTTTCCCCAAAATGTATGTTTTAAACCATTGAAATGGGCTATTTAACTGTTGTAACTACCCTAGGTATTGCAGATTAGTGAATTTATATGTATAAATAATAGTAAAGTAATATTTTTTAACGTATTAATTTCTTGCCCTGCTTCCAACTTCAGGAAGGTGTTAGGCCGGTCTGAGTTCACAAATGTGAAAAAATTCTTAAATAAATCATAAAATGTGCAGTCTACAGGTTGAGAAAAATTGTCTCATATACTCTAGGCTCATACAGACGGTAATCTGTCGTCAGATTTGAGATACCTGTTTTCACTACATAATGAGTAGCATTTGTAATCCTTTTGGATGTTGAATTTTCATTTTTTTTTTCTTATTTGTCCTTTTTCAGTCATCCAAGGCGAAGAATGCCAACATGCGGGAGTGCCCACTTTGTGGCAACTATTTCAGCCGCCTACGGCAGCACCTTACTCAGGTTGAGAAGATCAATAACGAGGAGGAGAAGGTGCTGCTGTTGTGCTGGGCAAATGGGCGGTGAGTCATAATTTCAAATGCAATAAATTCGAATACAGCCCCAGCCAAGGCCCTTATAAATGTACAGAATTCTTATTTCTCTTATTTCTATATTATTATTATTAGTATATTTATTCTCATTGTTATATATTGTAGTATAATGCACATATTTTACATATTTCTTACTTTCGTATTTCTATTTTTCTTATAATTTCTTATAATTTCTCTACGCTTATATATATTCACTTCTACAATGTGAGCAGCTGCAATGTAACTCAATTTCCCCTCGGGGATCAGTAAAGTATTTCTGATTCTGATTCTGATTCTGATGCCGTTGATGTTTTTACAGGATTTCGGGAAAGTTGTCCTGCAGCATCTGTGACAGGGCAGCATTTTCCCGGCTTGACAAGCACCTCACCGATGTGCACAGTTGTGCTCCACATGTGAGTAACCATTTAAGATAAGATGTAAGCTTTATTGATCCCAATAGGAGAAATCCATATGACACAGTAGCGCAGAATGGAAATGTAGTTAATATCAAGAAAACATCTTCTTATTACATCTATGTAGCGACATAAAAATATAAGACAGTAAAATAGGAATAATAAAAAAATGAAAAAATAAAATAGAGTAAATAAAGTAGTTCTCTTTCAACTGTGTTCTCTGAATTGTGTTTATCTTTGCATTGTAAGTGATTGAATATTTTTCTTCATTCAAATATCTTGCAGGAAGTGGACGAGTTGATGTTCGGGGCCAAGCAGACGCTTTGTGTGCAGAAGCTCCGGGAGCTGAGGGCCACAAACCCCAGCGTCCCGCTGATGTCCAGGCTGGATTTGCTGGTCAGTGGTGATTTATAATGGTGTTTTTGCTGAATTCTGCAATAATCACTGATTAGGGCCCGAGCACAATTCCTTCGTGCAACCGCTCCCTCCAATGCCCGTGAGGTGCTAGGGCCTGTGCATCGCTGCTTGCAGCTTTCATTTTAACTTTTCTCTTGTCTGGATGTATGTATGATTTTTTGTATTTAATGTTGTCTGCTTTGCTTGTCTGCTTGTTAGCGACTTAACAAGAAGGAGGAGGAGGAGGAGGAGGAGGAGGAGGCTGGCCCCGCTCAGGAGGATGACTGTGTGGTCCTGGAGGACTCCGAGAGCGAGCCGTTTTTTATCGTTCTAGAGGACTGTGACGAGGAACCCGGGCCATTAGGTTCCTGTCCCCCACCTCCCTCCTCATCATCCCTTGTCTCCCTGTCGGCCCCCCAAGCGTGCTCCACCCCCAAGTCCTCTACCTCACGCAGCCTCCCACCTCCCTCCCCATCATCCCCTTCCTCCCAGCAGAGCCCCCAAGAGAGCTCAACCCATCCCTCCCTGCTGCCCCTCCGAACAACCTCAGTCCCCCAGCCCTCTCCAAGCTCCTGTTCCCCACCATCTGCCAGTGGCCAGAGCAGCATCACGTCATGCCAAGGTTGCATTTCCCTTACCGCAAGAGTGGCGCTGCTGGAGACATCCCTGAAACAGCTTCAGGACACAGTTGCAATGCAACTCTTCAATCAAAGAAAGGCTGGTGCCTCCAGCAGCGTCACTACAGGCACCACTGTTGAACAGACGCCAACCAAAAAAGGCAAACAGACTCAGCGAACACCCCAGCTGAAGAGAAGCCTGATTGGTAAGTGGTCCTGCAGGGGAGTCTTGCCCTGTTTTTCTTATTGTCTTTGACGTGTATGTCCCAGAGCTGTGATTTTGACACATCTAGTACCCGATGTCACAACCTTTCAGGAAATGTCGTTGTTATTGTTCTGTGATATTTTTTTTACTGCCATTTTGCCTCACTTCCAAAAGGAAGGCAGTCTGAAATTGGAAGTGAGAAGGCCGAATTTGGAAGTGCGGTCCAAACCCTGTAGATTTTGATGTGGATGTCCCAGGGCTGTGATTTTGACACATGTTGTTCCCGAGGTCACGACCTTTCAGGAAATGTCTGTTTTTTTTCTGTGACATTTTTTACCGCCATTTTGCCTCGCTTCCAAAATGAAGGCAGGCTGAAATTGGAAGTGAGAAGGCTGAATTTGGAAGTGATCAGATTCTTCAATAAATCATAAAGTATTAAAGTGTGGCCTTGGAAAGCCCCCCCTAAGACTGCAATACAGGGATTTTGGTATCCACCTTAACTTGAACATGTTTTTTTTACAGGAAACATCCTGTTACAGTTTCAGCGGGCGGCCCTGGGGTGCAGAACGGGCAGGAAAGATAAAGAAAACGCTCGGAACAGGAGGAACCATGCGCAGCGGTTTTGCTGCTATATGCAGCGAGGAGCGAAGCGCGGGAGGGGGCTCCGATTCCTATACAACTTGGAAAAGTTACAAAAGTAAGTAAGGATAAGTAATGATACTTTGGAGCACCCCGGTGGTTCAAATGGTAGTGCGTGTACTATTTAGGCTCAATGCTTGTTGCAGCGGCCCAGGTTGGAGCGTGGCTCATGCGTGTTGATGCTAATGCTAAGTAATGTTTGAGGTCTTTTAACTGTTCTGTTCTTTTGGCAGGTGGCCGACGCAACTTAAAGAGGACAATTACAAGGTCACCTCAATAAAAAATATCTTGCTTAACGTAAAGGCTTTCCTAAGCCACATTGAGGTGTTCCACAAAAACACAAGTAAATTAACCACTGCCCAGCTCAGCCAGCTGCAGCATTGCTTGAAGAAGGTGCAGTCAGACATCATGAGGGAGGTGGTGCCGTACCGCCAGACTGTCAAGCGCCAGAAGAGCAGTAAGTGTTATTCATCTCTGTAGTAATTGTACGTTTTTGAAGGGTGTGCCTACTTAAACTACATTTGTCCCATGTTTTCCTGAACCCTACTCGCAGACAGGAAGCCACTTCCTCTCTTTTCTGTTTGTTTTATTCTAAAAATAAAAATCTGTCTGCTAATGGCCACCCGATGTTTGTCATTTTGTATTTACAGAGAGCCTGCTGAGTGCCAACACAGAGAGCAAATTTCTCACAGCGGCAAAGCTGAGAATTCCTCAATTGCTCAGTAAGTAAGCCACAAACATATATTCTCCTTTGGTTTGCCTTGGTTGAGTTTCTATCTAGTTAAATTCAAGTTCAGGTACAAGGTTTAGAGCCCCAAACCCCTGTTTACAGTCTCAAAGAGCTTTACATGCTCACAGTTTAAAACAAACAGGATGATACTCCCTGACTTCAACCCTTACGGCAGGCAAGGAAAAAAGATACCAGGGAAAAAGGGAAGAAATCTTCATAAGGACCACAGAGAGAGGGGGCCCCTTCTTTGGTTGCTGACCCAGTGAGGAAATTATCACGTGAACAAAGACAAATAACGTGTTTTTTTTTGTTTTTTTCCAGAACAACTGGAAAGAAAGAGCAAATGGGGGGCCCTCGAGCTGGTTGGGGGCTACCTGTTGGGGTACCTGGCGGTCCTGACTGGACACCGGCCGGTTGTTTTCGCCTGCATGACAAAACTAGAGGTCCTGGAGGCAGATAATGAGGGGGAAAAGTACATAGTTTGGGTAAGTTACATGTCAGATGATAGTTTTTCATGCTAAGTTTCTCCAAAAGGTGTACGTGTTTGACTACCATCTGTTTATTTTGTGTGTGTCTTGCAGGTCGCAGAGCACAAAACACAAAGAAGTTTTGGCCACGCACTCATTCCATTGTACAAGGTGGAGCATGAGTGGCTGTCGCGGCTGGCCAACATCTCCGATGCTGTGTGCAGCAAGACGCCCTTCCTGTTCCACAGACGGGATGGGAAACAGCTGACCAAGCCCGGTTCCCTCCTCCAAATGGCCTGGAACGATGCAGGCCTGGCAGGGGCCATTACCTTTAACAGGATCCGCTCCAGTGTCAGCAGTCAGGTAAGTACCACGTAGTAGGTTGGCACCTTGCATGGCACTCTCCACCATCAGGTGTGATGGGAAAGTGTACTTACCTTACACATAGATTTGTCAGAAGTTTAACACAGGAAATGTCTGCTTTTTCCTCTTCCAAGGCCAAGAAGCACCTCAACCAGGACGAACGGGCAAAAGTGGCGACGGCCATGTGCCATGACGTTGGCACGGCAGAAAAATTTTACTGCCCTGTACAAGACTTGGCTGAAGCCTTCGGGGTCAGGGGGCTCCGGATGAAGGCGTTGGCAGACTCCAAGGAGGACGAGGAGAGCAGTTCGGGGGAGCCCGGACAGCCGACATCCGTCACCAACCCCGACCCTGAATCCCCGCCCTTCCTGGAGGCATCATCGAGTGAGGAGGAGGTAGTGCCTCCAAAGAGGTCTAAAAGGCGGCTGTTTGAAGAGGACACATCTGAACCTGCTGGGCAGCCGGAGGGCGAGGGGGAGGAGGACAAAGGGGAGGAGGACAACGGGGAGGTGCCCACCCTCTCCCGCGATGAGGGGGTGATTTCTTTTGTGTCTGGCATGGCCAGAACCCCAAGCCCCCAACAAACCCCACAACCCACCCCATCCATACCCAGCTCCCCAGGCTCCTCACCCAGACTGTGGATAGACACGAGCAGTGAGGCAGGTGAGCCCCTGAACCTCAGCCTCAGCTCAAGTGAGGCTGAATCTGCAGCTGAATCTGCAGCCAAAAAGCCTAGCCCAAAGGACAAAAAGGCAAAGGGGTGCAGGAAACTTGTTGTTGCCCTGGAAAGGCTGTGAGTACGTGTTGTAAGTTTGTTGTTTGTTTATTGTAGTTTAATGTAAAAAAAAAAAAAAAAAAGAGTTTTTAACTCAAAAAAACAACAACAACATTTTACTCTCTGGTGTGGACTGTTTGTCCAGGGTTGTTTTAAATTGTTTGTTTTTTCAGAGTGTTCAACTAAAAAAAAAATGTTATTATTTCGCACAAGGACTTTTTTCCAAGTGTTGTTTTAAGTTTTTATTATTATTATTATTATTTTTATTTTTATTTTTTTGTTAACTTAAAAAAAAAAGCTTTGATCTCAAACAGTTCAACTGTTTAAGTAGATAATAAAAAAATATATTTTTTGAACCTCCATTACTTGTGTTGTTATTGTGTCAGTAGAGATGCTTGAAGTTGGAAGTGCCTTCCAAACCCTACAAATTTTGACGTGTTTGTCCCAGGGCTGTGATTTTGACATATGTTGTTCCCCAGGCCACGACCTTTCGGGAAATGTCTTCGTCTTTCTTGTAGGACATTGCTGTCCCCGCTTCCAAAATGAAGCAGTCTGAATTTGGAAGTTGGAATTGCCTTCCAAACCCCACAAATTTTGACGTGTTTGTCCCAGGGCTGTGATTTTGACATATGTTGTTCCCGAGGTCACAAGCTTTCAGGAAATGTCTTTGTTGTGAATTTAGAAGGCTGAATTTGGAAGGCTGATGTTGGAAGGCTGAATTTGGAAGTTAGAAGGCTGGATTTGGAAGGCTGATTTTGGAAGGCTGATTTTGGAAGACTGATTTTTGAAGTGGGATTTTTGAGGCTGATTTTGGAAGTGGGAATTTGGAGGCTGATTTTTGAAGAGGGAATTTGGAGGCTGAATTTAGAAGTGGGATTTTGGAAGCTGAATTTGGAAGTGGGAAGTTGCAAGTGGGTGGGAAGTAAGTGGGAAATTGGAAGTGGGACACTTGGGAAAATGTTTGACATTAGGGAACCCCGACCACCCCATTCAAAGGTGTGCCAAATGTCAGTATGTAAGAAATTTGACACTCATATTCTGACATTTGGCACACTTTTGAATGGGGTGGTCGGGGTTCCCAAATGTCACAGTGACAAACATTTTAAAACAAATATTTATGCTTGGATATGATACCTTTCCATTAAATTACCCTCAATTCCCAGTTAATTCCCATTAATTCCCATAATTCCCATGGAAAGTTTCCAATTTGGAATATTTCCAAAATTCCCCAGCTTAACTTCCCATGGAAATTAACCGGAAACTTTACGGAAATTTACCGGAAATTTTCCACCCCTTTGCAACCCTAGTTAGTTCAAAGGCTCCTCCGCGGTCTTGGTGAAGTACAGTTTCACCTTAATTTGGTGAGAAGTAGCGGTTAGCTTTGTCTGGCTGTTGGGTAGACAGTCTTCAATTTGGTGAGAAGTAGCGGTTAGCTTTGTCTGGCTGTTGGGTAGACAGTCTTCAATTTGGTGAGAAGTAGCGGTTAGTTTTGTCTGGCTGTTGGGTAGACAGTCTTCAATTTGGTGAGAGGTAGCGGTTAGTTTTGTCTGGCTGTTGGGTAGACAGTCTTCAATTTGCTGTTTAGTGCTCGCCATTACACTATTGGGATCCAGAAGAATTAGATTAGCTGTTTGTGTATCCGGCAATCTAACTTTTTGCGCGCAACCGACCTGCAGAAGTGGACTGGAAGAGAATACGGCTCCAAGAAGATGACGTGAGAGCACGTTCCTGCAATCAAGTCGTCTCCTGGCCAAAACCCTTCGCTGCCTACGAAGGAAGCCTTTACAAAGCCTTGTGATGAAAAAACAATTTAAGACACAAGGTGACTAGTGGGAAGTTGGAAGTTGGGAGAAAGTGGGAAGTGGGAATTTGGAAGCTGAATTTGGAAGTTGGAATTGCCTTCCAAACGCTACAAATTATCAGTCCCAGGGCTGTGATTTTGACATATGTTGTTCCCCAGGTCACAACCTTTCGGGAAATGTCTTCGTCTTTCTTGTAGGACATTGCTGTCCCCGCTTCCAAAATGAAGCAGTCTGAATTTGGAAGTTGGAAGTGCTTTCCAAACCCTATAACTTTTGATGTATTTGTCCCAGGGCTGTGATTTTGACATATGTTGTTCCCAAGGTCACAACCTTTCAGGAGATGTCTTTGTTTTTTTTTCTAGGACATTGGGTTAGCAAAAACACCCTGCTTCCAAAAGCAAGGCAGTCCGAATGTGGAAGTTGGAAGGCTGAATTTGGAAGGCTGATTTTGGAAGGCTGAATTTGGAAGTTTGAATTGTCTTCCAACCCTTACAAATTTTGACTTGTTTGTCCCAGGGCTGTGATTTTGACATATGTTGTTCCCCAGGTCACAACCTTTCGGGAAATGTCTTCGTCTTTCTTGTAGGACATTGCTGTCCCCGCTTCCAAAATGAAGCAGTCTGAATTTGGAAGTTGGAATTGTCTTCCAACCCCTACAAATTTTGACGTGTTTGTCCCAGGGCTGTGATTTTGACATATGTTGTTCCCAAGCTCACAACCTTTCGGGAAATGTCTTCGTCTTTCTTGTAGGACATTGCTGTCCCCGCTTCCAAAATGAAGCAGTCTGAATTTGGAAGTTGGAATTGTCTTCCAACCCCTACAAATTTTGACGTGTTTGTCCCAGGGCTGTGATTTTGACATATGTTGTTCCCCAGGTCACGACCTTTCGGGAAATGTCTTCGTCTTTCTTGTAGGACATTGCTGTCCCCACTTCCAAAATGAAGCAGTCTGAATTTGGAAGTTGGAAGTGCTTTCCAAACCCTATAACTTTTGATGTATTTGTCCCAGGGCTGTGATTTTGACATATGTTGTTCCCAAGGTCACAACCTTTCAGGAGATGTCTTTGTTTTTTTTCTAGGACATTGGGTTAGCAAAAACACCCTGCTTCCAAAAGCAAGGCAGTCCGAATGTGGAAGTTGGAAGGCTGAATTTGGAAGGCTGATTTTGGAAGGCTGAATTTGGAAGTTTGAATTGTCTTCCAACCCTTACAAATTTTGACTTGTTTGTCCCAGGGCTGTGATTTTGACATATGTTGTTCCCCAGGTCACAACCTTTCGGGAAATGTCTTCGTCTTTCTTGTAGGACATTGCTGTCCCCGCTTCCAAAATGAAGCAGTCTGAAATTGGAAGTTGGAAGTGCTTTCCAAACCCTACAAATTTTGACGTGTTTGTCCCAGGGCTGTGATTTTGACATATGTTGTTCCCAAGCTCACAACCTTTCGGGAAATGTCTTCGTCTTTCTTGTAGGACATTGCTGTCCCCGCTTCCAAAATGAAGCAGTCTGAATTTGGAAGTTGGAATTGTCTTCCAACCCCTACAAATTTTGACGTGTTTGTCCCAGGGCTGTGATTTTGACATATGTTGTTCCCAAGCTCACAACCTTTCGGGAAATGTCTTCGTCTTTCTTGTAGGACATTGCTGTCCCCGCTTCCAAAATGAAGCAGTCTGAATTTGGAAGTTGAAAGTGCTTTCAAAACCCTATAACTTTTGATGTATTTGTCCCAGGGCTGTGATTTTGACATATGTTGTTCCCAAGGTCACGACCTTTCAGGAGATGTCTTTGGGTTTTTTCTAGGACATTTGGTTAGCAAAAAACCCTGCTTCCAAAAGGAAGGCAGTCTGAATTTGGAAGTTGGAAGGCTGAATTTGGAAGGCTGATTTTGGAAGGCTGATTTTGGAAGGCTGATTTTGGAAGGCTGAATTTGGAAGGCTGATTTTGGAAGGCTGATTTTGGAAGGCTGAATTTGGAAGGCTGAATTTGGAAGGCTGATTTTGGAAGGCTGATTTTGGAAGGCTGATTTTGGAAGCTGAATTTGGAAGGCTGATTTTGGAAGCTGAATTTGGAAGTTGGAATTTGGAAGTGGAATTTGGAAGCTGAATTTGGAAGTTGGAATTTGGAGTTGGAATTTGGAAGTGGAATTTGGAAGCTGAATTTGGAAGTTGGAATTTGGAAGTTGGAATTTGGAAGCTGAATTTGGAAGCTGAATTTGGAAGTTGGAATTTGGAAGTGGAATTTGGAAGCTGGATTTGGAAGTGGGATTTTGGAAGTGGATTTTTTTAAGCTGTATTTGGAAGTGGGATTTTGGAAGCTGAATTTGGAGGCTGAATTTGGAAGTGGGAAGTTGGGAGTGGGAAGTTGCAAGTGGGAAGTAAGTGGGAAATTGGAAGTGGGACACTTGGGAAAATGTTTGACATTAGGGAACCCCGACCACCCCATTCAAAGGTGTGCCAAATGTCAGTATGTAAGAAATTTGACACTCATATTCTGACATTTGGCACACTTTTGAATGGGGTGGTCGGGGTTCCCAAATGTCACAGTGAGGGCACAGTGAGGGCTCCACCACGGTCATGGTGAAGTACAGCTTCACCTTCAGTTGGCCACTTGGAAGTGGGAAGTGGGAAGTGGGAATTTGGAAGGGGGATCAGCGTCAGATAATTTAATAAGAAGTGGAACTATATACATTAATAAGTGGAACTATATACATTAAACACATACAATATATACAAACAACAGAAACAATACCTAACACAATATCTAAGAAAAGTTAAATAAAAAACATACACGATTGGGAACTATTTACAAAGCCTTGTGATGGAAAAAAAAACAATTTAAGACACAAGATGAACTATATACAGTGGGAGATCTGTGCTCCGCCGCGGTCTTAGTGAAGCACAGTTTCATTTTAATTGGGCGTGAAGTAGCGGTTAGCTTTGTCTTGGTTGGCCTTGTCCTTGCTGAAGCCGTCTTTGCAGCTCGCATCTTTGAAGTGGGAAGTGTTGGAGAACCGCAGTTAATGATCTGTCCGACCATGTACTGGGTCAGAGGCGGGTTCGGCCACACCTTCAGATACTCCTCAATGAAATTCCTGTGGCAGTTGTCTGGGATGTCCTCCAATACGTTCTTCAATGGTCTGCACACCAGGCGAAGAAGAGGCAAGCCGACATAGGAGGGAGTGTGATCATCAAAAAACACCAGGAACCTCATGCGGTTCTTTCTACAGTCATGTATGGAGTTACCTAGTCAGAATGACAATACTTCCATTTTGGACCCACTTCCAAATTCCAAGTCCAGCATATTACACTATTGATCAAAGTCAATTTTTAATATACTTCCAAATTGAGCACACTTCCAAATTCCAACTTCCAAATTCCAACTCCAGCATATGACACTATAGATCAAAATCAATTTTTAATATACTTCCAAATTGAGCACACTTCCAACTTCCAACTTCCAAATTCCAACTCCAGCATATGACACTATAGATCAAAATCAATTTTTAATATACTTCCAAATTGAGCACACTTCCAACTTCCAACTTCCAAATTCCAACTCCAGCATATGACACTATAGATCAAAATCAATTTTTAATATACTTCCAAATTGAGCACACTTCCAACTTCCAACTTCCAAATTCCAACTCCAGCATATGACACTATAGATCAAAATCAATTTTTAATATACTTCCAAATTGAGCACACCCAAATTCCAACTTCCAACTTCCAAATTCCAACTCCAGCATATGACACTATAGATCAAAATCAATTTTTAATATACTTCCAAATTGAGCACACCCAAATTCCAACTTCCAAATTCCCACTCCAGCATATGACACTATAGATCAAAATCAATTTTTAATATACTTCCAAATTGAGCACACTTCCAACTTCCAACTTCCAACTCCAGCATATGACACTATAGATCAAAATCAATTTTTAATATACTTCCAAATTGAGCACACCCAAATTCCAACTTCCAACTTCCAAATTCCCACTCCAGCATATGACACTATAGATCAAAATCAATTTTTAATATACTTCCAAATTGAGCACACCCAAATTCCAACTTCCAACTTCCAAATTCCCACTCCAGCATATGACACTATAGATCAAAATCAATTTTTAATATACTTCCAAATTGAGCACACTTCCAACTTCCAAATTCCAACTCCAGCATATGACACTATAGATCAAAATCAATTTTTAATATACTTCCAAATTGAGCACACCCAAATTCCAACTTCCAAATTCCAACTCCAGCATATGACACTATAGCTCAAAATCAATTTTTAATATACTTCCAAATTGAGCACACCCAAATTCCAAATTCCAACTCCAGCTTCCAACTTCCAACTTCCAACTTCCAACTTCCAAATTCCAACTCCAGCAAAGTGGCCTTAAACTGTACTGCTATTTTCAATGAACTTCCAAATTGAACTTCCAAATTGCAGCACCCAAATTGAAATTTTCTAACTGTGCCCCCTGGTGGCGAAAAGTATGTCTTCCAAATTGAAAATCAGAATTCCAGATTGAAGATTGAAAAACCCTGGTTCAAGTGGAAAAGGTGTTAGAGCACCCCCATTTCAGTGATTGTCATATTAGGTACTACAGAAAATTTTAAAAAATTAATATCTCATAGTAGGAAAAAGCTAGAAACACGAAACTATTTTTCCCAAGGTTAGGGTTAGCCCTAGTTTATGAAAATCCTACCCAATAGCCTGTAGTTGCATTCTGGAATTTATTAAAAATCCTTCCAAATTCAGCCTTCCAAATTCCAAATTCAGCCTGCTGGGTTAGGGTTCAAACCCTAATTAGGGTTAGGGTTAGGGTTAGGGTTAGGTCTTAGTTATATATCACGTGACTCTCCCCACATTGTCCAACGACTCTGCAGTTGATGGAGAGCCACTCGCAAGGCACTGGCCGGCGCATGTCACTCAGATGTCCCATCTGGGTGGGACTCCATTTATCAGCGTTAAGATCCGACCGTATTAGGGGAGGGTTTGGGTGACAGGGTTTCTGTCTGGATGTGTTGCGGTTGGATGAAAGTCCAATCATGGGGAGTCGGGTGTTGGTTCAGAGTATGTGCTGTTGGACTAATCGGAACAGGCTGGGTTTTGATAGGGGGTTGTCTGTGGTTGGGTTTAGGGTAAGGTGTGGGGTAGGGTAGTTAGGGTTAGGGTTAGGGTTGGTTAGGGTTGGTTAGGGTTAGGGTTAGGGTTAGGGTTAGGTCTTAGTTATATATCACGTGACTCTCCCCACATTGTCCAACGACTCTGCAGTTGATGGAGAGCCACTCGCAAGGCACTGGCCGGCGCATATCACTCAGATGCCCCATCTGGGTGGGACTCCATTTATCAGCGTTAAGATTTGACCGTTTTGGGGGAGGGTTTGGGTGACAGGGTCTCGGTTGGATGAAAGTCCAATCACGGGGAGTCGGGTGTTGGTTCAGAGTATGCGCTGTTGGACTAATCGGAACCGGCTGGGTTTTGAAAGGGGTTTGTCTGTGGTTGGGTTTAGGGTAAGGTGTGGGGTTAGGGTTAGGGTTAGGGTTAGGGTTAGGGTTAGGGTTAGGGGGAGAAAACTGAACCCGTCCCCGAAACGGGGCGGGAGGTGCACGGGCCATCCCCCAGCGGTCTCGCCCCCCTGTGGGTGGACGGCGTTGGCGTCTTCCGCCGTATCCCACCACCGTCCATCCCTCCTCAAAACGCCCCATGATTGGCGCTCAGTTCGCCTTTGTTATTCCTTATTTTAGTTTTTAGTTGGTTGTTATAGATAATAGTGTAAATATACCTTTAATTCTATTTATTTATAGTGATATAATATAATAATAATAATATATAGTATTATATATCAATACCTAGTGTACCTTTTATTGTATATAACTTATTGGTAATTCTCTATACAGGTATTATAAATCAACTTATATTAGTGTATATATCTCTATGAAATAAAACAATAAAAAAATAAAAATCAAATAAAATAAATCAAGCTAATTCCCAATATCAAAGAAACTCGTGTGCCCAAGCGACGTTTCGACCTGAAATAGGTCTTCTTCAGGCTATGGCACACAAATTATAAACCCACAATTTCTATCGAGAGACAGAAGTGCAATGTTCGGCTTTCCAACTGCTCTCCACGAAGGTCTGAGCAAGAATGAGCTCTGAGCAGCTCTGCTCCTTTTATAACCTCTCCTTCGTGAAAAGATTCGTGTTTTCCTTTTTGGTCACTCCCCCTTGGTTTAAACCACTTTTAATGTTTCCAATGTTTTTAGAAATATACAATGATGTAGATATTTTAATGCTGTAATGTTTTTTAATCGTTTTTAATGTTTTTTAATGTTTTTTAATCGTTTTTTAAGGTTTTTTAATGATTTTAATGTATTTAAATGCTTTTTAATTGTTTTTTAAGGGCTTAAAGGGTTTTAAAATTTCTACTGTATCAGGGGCATAATGTTGTTCAATGGTTTTAATCCTAATTAACGTATTTAGTGTATTTATTAATGTTTTTAATGTCTTCCACGGTTTTTTAATCCGTTTTCGATCCAAAAGGGGCGGAGTTAGGGTTGGGAAAGGGAAAGGGGTTGGGTTTAGGTAAGGAGAGTGGGAGGGGTTGGGGTTAGGAAGAGGGAGGGGGTTGGGATTAGGTCAGGGAAGTGGAAGAGGTTGGGATTAGGGAAAGGGGCGGGGCCAGGGTTAGGAAAGGGGATGGGAAAGGTGGGGGTTGGGTTTAGGTAAGGAGAGTGGGAGGGGTTGGGGTTCGGAAGAGGGAGGGGGTTGGGATTAGGTCAGGGATGTGGAGGAGGTTGGGATTAGGGAAAGGGGCGGGGTCAGGGTTAGGAAAGGGGATGGGAAAGGTGGGGGTTGGGTTTAGGTAAGGAAAGTGGGAGGGGTTGGGGTTAGGAAGAGGGAGGGGGTTGGGATTAGGCCAGGGAGGTGGAGGAGGTTGGGATTAGGGAAAGGGGCGGGGTCAGGGTTAGGAAAGGGGATGGGAAAGGTGGGGGTTGGGTTTAGGTGAGGAAAGTGGGAGGGGTTAAGGTGAGGAAGAGGTAGGGGGTTGGGGTTAGGCTAAGGAAGGGGAGGGGTTGGGTTAAGGGTGAGGAAAGGGGAGGGGTTAGAGATGGGGACGGGGAAGGTGTTGGGGTTAGGTTGGGGAAAGGGGAGGAGTTGGGTTTAGGGTTAGGAGAGGGGAGGGGTTAGGATTAGGGAAGGGGAAGGGGTTGGGATTAGGAGAGGGGAGGGGGGTTGGGATTAGGATTAGGGGGGAATCTTTCCCTCCTTCTTTGGAGCCGGGAAGGATTGGAATTAGGGTGGACCGGACTTTACTCCCTGGACGGTCCTATGTTAATTGTATTTTAAATTTAAACCATCGGGTTCTTTTGTTTTTAATCGGTAGATCCATTGTCTCTCCCCCTTCTTTCTTTCCCCATCGGTCCAGTTCGATCTACTTTCCAGGCCGGCCACCCTCACCGAATCCCATCCGTGAGAAATAAAATGTTCCACCAAGTGTGCATTGCCCCCTTTCTTGTGTCTAATATTATACTTGTGCTGAACCATCCGAGTGAAGATCGGGTTTTTGGTTTCGCCCACATATTGTTTACCACATTTCTCACAAAATATCATGTATACACAATTTGCGGATCGTGGGCTGAACCGTTGCCAAATTCGAATTATTGTCCCATCCACTTTATTCTGAACGAACCGCAATCTGCAAAATATTTTTTCCAAACTATGAGGTTTTCCTCTCGCCAAGGGGCTCAATTTCGCCCGAATCAACATATCCTTGAGATTCTTATTCCTCCTATACGCGGAGATAACCACTGAATTTGGGAGCAATCCCCGGTTCCCAATCAGATTCTCAAAATTCGTCCGTAATTTCCCGAGGAGTACTCGTCCGATCGACGAAAATGTAGTCACCAGGGGAACCAGTTTCCTCTGGTCTACCTCCTTCCGCTCCTGGAAGGTCTTACAACAATCCCTCAAGAATGACCTGGAATATCCCCGTTTCCGTAGCTCCTTAAACAGGATAGAAACCGCTTTCCAGAAATCCACATCCCGAGTACAAATCCTCCTAAATCGGATCAATTGCGACTTAACAACCCCTCTAAAGGTATGTCTGGGATGGAAGCTAGTATTAAATAACAACGCGTGTGTATCCGTACTTTTAAAATGCACTTTAATATCCAACCCACCGGTCCTGTCAAACATGGGACCTTTGTAGACCGTTGTGTCTAAAAAGTCAATGGAATTTTGATCGACCTCCTTCTTTAGTGTAATTGAGGGATCATGTGAATTCAGGACGTCCAAGAAATGGTCAAATTCTTCCATGGACCCGTCCCACACTCCCCAAATGTCATCTAGGTATCTGCAATAATATACCGGCTGCTTCGGGCATTTAGACAGAGCCTCCTCCTCCCATTGTGCCATGAAAATATTCGCATATGCCGGCGCAAACTTCTTCCCCATAGCCGTTCCTTTAACTTGTAAATAGTATTCCCCATCAAATACAAAATCATTTCTGGTTAAATTAATTTCCAATAATTGTAACAGTTCCTCATCGGGCCGTCGTGGATCGGGGTATTTCTCCAAGAATCTCTTAACTGTACTTATACCGGCCGAGATGTCGATATTAGTATACAAACTGTCCACGTTCCATGGAAAAGAAGTATGAATTAGGTGGGATTTTTAAACTTTTAACTATTTCAATAAAATGATAAGTGTCCCTAATATATGCCGGGTGTTTAATCGACAGGGGGTTAAATAATACTCTATGTATTCAGCCGTACCATATGTTTCACTCTGACAGTCGGACACAATTGGTCTACCGGGTGGGATAACGAAGGGCACCGTCCACTTTTCGGGGTCTTTGTGGACCTTCGGCAGAATGTAAAACCGTCTTTCCCTCGGTTCTGTATTCCCGATCAAATACCGTCGTTGCTTACCGTTAATAAATTTTTTCTTCTCCAAATTAGCTAAAATATTCTTAACTACCGGAGCCGTTTCTTTATAAATTGGCCCGTCCAGCTTCCTATAATACACTGAATCGCTTAACTGTCGTTTGACTTCAAATACATACTGTTCCCTACTAAGAATCACAATCGCACTCCCCTTATCGGCGGGTTTAATCACAATACGTTTATCATGTGCGAGCTCCCGCAGCGCTTTCACTTCTGCTGGCGATAAATTATGTGTTTCCTTCATAGGCCTATAATGCCTCTCGAAGGTTTCCAAATCCGCTTGAATCAACCGGTGGATTTCCGGTGGTAACTTACTCAACTCGGGAGACCATGTAGAAGTCCCCGTGAACGGTGGCGCCTCGGTATCCTCCGAATCCTCAAAGTACGCTGCCAATTTAATTCTTCTGTGGTAATTTTGAATGTCCAATTGTAATTGTGTTTTCTGATCCTTCACCAATCCGACGGCCGGAATGAACGTTAAACCCTTATTTAAAACATCATATTGCGGTTGTGTCAGATGGAAATTTCTAGCCAAAACTATGACCGTTTGTGCCCCAGCGGGTCGGGTCGACTTGGTCCCCTCCTGGGCCAGGCTTATTGGGGGTCCAAGTTTAAACAACCCACCCAGTGGACAAACATGGCCTTGGCCGTGTCCTTGGTCCAATGAACATTGTCTTTCTCCGTCTGGAACTTCTCATTCCGAAGTTCCGGGAGGAACGGTAAGTTTCTACGTATATATCCGTTCAACGTAGTCAGACATTCTTGGTGCAGGTATGGCAAAGAGGCCGAAAAATTCACCACAGGGACCCACACTTCCGCATACGGGAATTTTAGCTTAGCAGCCCTGACCGCACCCAGCATTTGTTTGATAGTCGTCTCCCTGACCTTCTGTTCTCGACAGTTCATCCCAAACGAGAGAACAACCTTCTCCACCGTCACCTGGCTAACGGCCTTTGCCATCAAGGCCTGAGCGTGACGAAAGTTAGCCCCCGGGTAACTCTCAATCTGCAGGTCCGGGATATAATATCCCGGAATCCTAGACAGATTGGAGTCCCCCACCATAAGCCACTTTTTCCCCACACTCAGGCCCCAGTCAATCATCTTACGATCGGTGTTGATGTGTCTCCGCACCACACACCGGTTTGGTTGTGGGGTGGAGCTGTGGGACTCCCCCAGCTCTTCCTCGACCAGCTCGTCAAAGGAATCCCTGTCCTGATGGACCTGTACTCTCTGCTTCGCAGCCCGGGTCTCTCTCCCGGAACCCCCCGAGCTTCGGATGGGCTCCAAGACCAACGAACCGTCCGTTTCTCTCTCAAAGTCCAGGTCCAACAAACTCTCCTCGGTGGGTCCTCCCCCTCCCCCGGGGGGACCTGCCTGGACCTCCGGAGCCTGGACCTGGTTCTCGATTTCCATAAGGACACTATCCTCTGGAATCACGCAACCCTTTTGCCGACCCCTCCCCTCGTCCTGCCTAGGCTTTCGTTGAGGTAATGGAGCGGGTTTCGCCGTTGCGTCCTCATGAGTCGTCACGGTAGCGACTGAACCGCTCGCACTCTCGTCCCGTGGTGGCGTGCGTTGTTGGTCTGGGGGTTCCTGTTGCGGCGCCTCCCCTGCAACCTCCCCCTCGTCGCACCTGCCCATGATCAGTGCCTCCGCGTGATCAATTACATCTTGTGCAATGCGGGGCAAATTCTTACGGGCCCACTTGGTCGCCACTTGAAATGCGGGCTTCCAGTCCGAACCCAACATCCCCACCACCTCCTCCATAACATTATCCAGACCAGCCTTGTAATGGTCTTCCAGGATCAGTAAGGTGTTATAACCCCAGTTATTGGCGTTGCCCCTTATAAAGTCACCCGTTTCCGGTGTGGGGGATGCCGGCTTTATCATGGTGGACAACACCTGAACCATCCTGGAAATCATCATTGGTTCTGGCTTCCCAGGCTTGGGAGCCACGTTGTGAAGGTGGTGGACCAATTTAATCACTGTATGCAGCTTGCGTACCAGCCGTCCAAATTGGGGATCGGTCGGTGGACGATCAAGCTGCGTCTGCTTAGCCCTCCCAAAGGTGCCAGGGGCCGATCTGGTATCATACCCCCGCACCACGGAGGCAAAGGAGCGGGATTGAGGACCCTGGAAACGAGCCCGACTTGGGGGAGGCACTGGCCGGTTAGGGGGAGAAAACTGAACCCGTCCCCGAAACGGGGCGGGAGGTGCACGGGCCATCCCCCAGCGGTCTCGCCCCCCTGTGGGTGGACGGCGTTGGCGTCTTCCGCCGTATCCCACCACCGTCCATCCCTCCTCAAAACGCCCCATGATTGGCGCTCAGTTCGCCTTTGTTATTCCTTATTTTAGTTTTTAGTTGGTTGTTATAGATAATAGTGTAAATATACCTTTAATTCTATTTATTTATAGTGATATAATATAATAATAATAATATATAGTATTATATATCAATACCTAGTGTACCTTTTATTGTATATAACTTATTGGTAATTCTCTATACAGGTATTATAAATCAACTTATATTAGTGTATATATCTCTATGAAATAAAACAATAAAAAAATAAAAATCAAATAAAATAAATCAAGCTAATTCCCAATATCAAAGAAACTCGTGTGCCCAAGCGACGTTTCGACCTGAAATAGGTCTTCTTCAGGCTATGGCACACAAATTATAAACCCACAATTTCTATCGAGAGACAGAAGTGCAATGTTCGGCTTTCCAACTGCTCTCCACGAAGGTCTGAGCAAGAATGAGCTCTGAGCAGCTCTGCTCCTTTTATAACCTCTCCTTCGTGAAAAGATTCGTGTTTTCCTTTTTGGTCACTCCCCCTTGGTTTAAACCACTTTTAATGTTTCCAATGTTTTTAGAAATATACAATGATGTAGATATTTTAATGCTGTAATGTTTTTTAATCGTTTTTAATGTTTTTTAATGTTTTTTAATCGTTTTTTAAGGTTTTTTAATGATTTTAATGTATTTAAATGCTTTTTAATTGTTTTTTAAGGGCTTAAAGGGTTTTAAAATTTCTACTGTATCAGGGGCATAATGTTGTTCAATGGTTTTAATCCTAATTAACGTATTTAGTGTATTTATTAATGTTTTTAATGTCTTCCACGGTTTTTTAATCCGTTTTCGATCCAAAAGGGGCGGAGTTAGGGTTGGGAAAGGGAAAGGGGTTGGGTTTAGGTAAGGAGAGTGGGAGGGGTTGGGGTTAGGAAGAGGGAGGGGGTTGGGATTAGGTCAGGGAAGTGGAAGAGGTTGGGATTAGGGAAAGGGGCGGGGCCAGGGTTAGGAAAGGGGATGGGAAAGGTGGGGGTTGGGTTTAGGTAAGGAGAGTGGGAGGGGTTGGGGTTCGGAAGAGGGAGGGGGTTGGGATTAGGTCAGGGATGTGGAGGAGGTTGGGATTAGGGAAAGGGGCGGGGTCAGGGTTAGGAAAGGGGATGGGAAAGGTGGGGGTTGGGTTTAGGTAAGGAAAGTGGGAGGGGTTGGGGTTAGGAAGAGGGAGGGGGTTGGGATTAGGCCAGGGAGGTGGAGGAGGTTGGGATTAGGGAAAGGGGCGGGGTCAGGGTTAGGAAAGGGGATGGGAAAGGTGGGGGTTGGGTTTAGGTGAGGAAAGTGGGAGGGGTTAAGGTGAGGAAGAGGTAGGGGGTTGGGGTTAGGCTAAGGAAGGGGAGGGGTTGGGTTAAGGGTGAGGAAAGGGGAGGGGTTAGAGATGGGGACGGGGAAGGTGTTGGGGTTAGGTTGGGGAAAGGGGAGGAGTTGGGTTTAGGGTTAGGAGAGGGGAGGGGTTAGGATTAGGGAAGGGGAAGGGGTTGGGATTAGGAGAGGGGAGGGGGGTTGGGATTAGGATTAGGGGGGAATCTTTCCCTCCTTCTTTGGAGCCGGGAAGGATTGGAATTAGGGTGGACCGGACTTTACTCCCTGGACGGTCCTATGTTAATTGTATTTTAAATTTAAACCATCGGGTTCTTTTGTTTTTAATCGGTAGATCCATTGTCTCTCCCCCTTCTTTCTTTCCCCATCGGTCCAGTTCGATCTACTTTCCAGGCCGGCCACCCTCACCGAATCCCATCCGTGAGAAATAAAATGTTCCACCAAGTGTGCATTGCCCCCTTTCTTGTGTCTAATATTATACTTGTGCTGAACCATCCGAGTGAAGATCGGGTTTTTGGTTTCGCCCACATATTGTTTACCACATTTCTCACAAAATATCATGTATACACAATTTGCGGATCGTGGGCTGAACCGTTGCCAAATTCGAATTATTGTCCCATCCACTTTATTCTGAACGAACCGCAATCTGCAAAATATTTTTTCCAAACTATGAGGTTTTCCTCTCGCCAAGGGGCTCAATTTCGCCCGAATCAACATATCCTTGAGATTCTTATTCCTCCTATACGCGGAGATAACCACTGAATTTGGGAGCAATCCCCGGTTCCCAATCAGATTCTCAAAATTCGTCCGTAATTTCCCGAGGAGTACTCGTCCGATCGACGAAAATGTAGTCACCAGGGGAACCAGTTTCCTCTGGTCTACCTCCTTCCGCTCCTGGAAGGTCTTACAACAATCCCTCAAGAATGACCTGGAATATCCCCGTTTCCGTAGCTCCTTAAACAGGATAGAAACCGCTTTCCAGAAATCCACATCCCGAGTACAAATCCTCCTAAATCGGATCAATTGCGACTTAACAACCCCTCTAAAGGTATGTCTGGGATGGAAGCTAGTATTAAATAACAACGCGTGTGTATCCGTACTTTTAAAATGCACTTTAATATCCAACCCACCGGTCCTGTCAAACATGGGACCTTTGTAGACCGTTGTGTCTAAAAAGTCAATGGAATTTTGATCGACCTCCTTCTTTAGTGTAATTGAGGGATCATGTGAATTCAGGACGTCCAAGAAATGGTCAAATTCTTCCATGGACCCGTCCCACACTCCCCAAATGTCATCTAGGTATCTGCAATAATATACCGGCTGCTTCGGGCATTTAGACAGAGCCTCCTCCTCCCATTGTGCCATGAAAATATTCGCATATGCCGGCGCAAACTTCTTCCCCATAGCCGTTCCTTTAACTTGTAAATAGTATTCCCCATCAAATACAAAATCATTTCTGGTTAAATTAATTTCCAATAATTGTAACAGTTCCTCATCGGGCCGTCGTGGATCGGGGTATTTCTCCAAGAATCTCTTAACTGTACTTATACCGGCCGAGATGTCGATATTAGTATACAAACTGTCCACGTCCATGGAAAAGAAGTATGAATTAGGTGGGATTTTTAAACTTTTAACTATTTCAATAAAATGATAAGTGTCCCTAATATATGCCGGGTGTTTAATCGACAGGGGGGTTAAATAATACTCTATGTATTCAGCCGTACCATATGTTTCACTCTGACAGTCGGACACAATTGGTCTACCGGGTGGGATAACGAAGGGCACCGTCCACTTTTCGGGGTCTTTGTGGACCTTCGGCAGAATGTAAAACCGTCTTTCCCTCGGTTCTGTATTCCCGATCAAATACCGTCGTTGCTTACCGTTAATAAATTTTTTCTTCTCCAAATTAGCTAAAATATTCTTAACTACCGGAGCCGTTTCTTTATAAATTGGCCCGTCCAGCTTCCTATAATACACTGAATCGCTTAACTGTCGTTTGACTTCAAATACATACTGTTCCCTACTAAGAATCACAATCGCACTCCCCTTATCGGCGGGTTTAATCACAATACGTTTATCATGTGCGAGCTCCCGCAGCGCTTTCACTTCTGCTGGCGATAAATTATGTGTTTCCTTCATAGGCCTATAATGCCTCTCGAAGGTTTCCAAATCCGCTTGAATCAACCGGTGGATTTCCGGTGGTAACTTACTCAACTCGGGAGACCATGTAGAAGTCCCCGTGAACGGTGGCGCCTCGGTATCCTCCGAATCCTCAAAGTACGCTGCCAATTTAATTCTTCTGTGGTAATTTTGAATGTCCAATTGTAATTGTGTTTTCTGATCCTTCACCAATCCGACGGCCGGAATGAACGTTAAACCCTTATTTAAAACATCATATTGCGGTTGTGTCAGATGGAAATTTCTAGCCAAAACTATGACCGTTTGTGCCCCAGCGGGTCGGGTCGACTTGGTCCCCTCCTGGGCCAGGCTTATTGGGGGTCCAAGTTTAAACAACCCACCCAGTGGACAAACATGGCCTTGGCCGTGTCCTTGGTCCAATGAACATTGTCTTTCTCCGTCTGGAACTTCTCATTCCGAAGTTCCGGGAGGAACGGTAAGTTTCTACGTATATATCCGTTCAACGTAGTCAGACATTCTTGGTGCAGGTATGGCAAAGAGGCCGAAAAATTCACCACAGGGACCCACACTTCCGCATACGGGAATTTTAGCTTAGCAGCCCTGACCGCACCCAGCATTTGTTTGATAGTCGTCTCCCTGACCTTCTGTTCTCGACAGTTCATCCCAAACGAGAGAACAACCTTCTCCACCGTCACCTGGCTAACGGCCTTTGCCATCAAGGCCTGAGCGTGACGAAAGTTAGCCCCCGGGTAACTCTCAATCTGCAGGTCCGGGATATAATATCCCGGAATCCTAGACAGATTGGAGTCCCCCACCATAAGCCACTTTTTCCCCACACTCAGGCCCCAGTCAATCATCTTACGATCGGTGTTGATGTGTCTCCGCACCACACACCGGTTTGGTTGTGGGGTGGAGCTGTGGGACTCCCCCAGCTCTTCCTCGACCAGCTCGTCAAAGGAATCCCTGTCCTGATGGACCTGTACTCTCTGCTTCGCAGCCCGGGTCTCTCTCCCGGAACCCCCCGAGCTTCGGATGGGCTCCAAGACCAACGAACCGTCCGTTTCTCTCTCAAAGTCCAGGTCCAACAAACTCTCCTCGGTGGGTCCTCCCCCTCCCCCGGGGGGACCTGCCTGGACCTCCGGAGCCTGGACCTGGTTCTCGATTTCCATAAGGACACTATCCTCTGGAATCACGCAACCCTTTTGCCGACCCCTCCCCTCGTCCTGCCTAGGCTTTCGTTGAGGTAATGGAGCGGGTTTCGCCGTTGCGTCCTCATGAGTCGTCACGGTAGCGACTGAACCGCTCGCACTCTCGTCCCGTGGTGGCGTGCGTTGTTGGTCTGGGGGTTCCTGTTGCGGCGCCTCCCCTGCAACCTCCCCCTCGTCGCACCTGCCCATGATCAGTGCCTCCGCGTGATCAATTACATCTTGTGCAATGCGGGGCAAATTCTTACGGGCCCACTTGGTCGCCACTTGAAATGCGGGCTTCCAGTCCGAACCCAACATCCCCACCACCTCCTCCATAACATTATCCAGACCAGCCTTGTAATGGTCTTCCAGGATCAGTAAGGTGTTATAACCCCAGTTATTGGCGTTGCCCCTTATAAAGTCACCCGTTTCCGGTGTGGGGGATGCCGGCTTTATCATGGTGGACAACACCTGAACCATCCTGGAAATCATCATTGGTTCTGGCTTCCCAGGCTTGGGAGCCACGTTGTGAAGGTGGTGGACCAATTTAATCACTGTATGCAGCTTGCGTACCAGCCGTCCAAATTGGGGATCGGTCGGTGGACGATCAAGCTGCGTCTGCTTAGCCCTCCCAAAGGTGCCAGGGGCCGATCTGGTATCATACCCCCGCACCACGGAGGCAAAGGAGCGGGATTGAGGACCCTGGAAACGAGCCCGACTTGGGGGAGGCACTGGCCGGTTAGGGGGAGAAAACTGAACCCGTCCCCGAAACGGGGCGGGAGGTGCACGGGCCATCCCCCAGCGGTCTCGCCCCCCTGTGGGTGGACGGCGTTGGCGTCTTCCGCCGTATCCCACCACCGTCCATCCCTCCTCAAAACGCCCCATGATTGGCGCTCAGTTCGCCTTTGTTATTCCTTATTTTAGTTTTTAGTTGGTTGTTATAGATAATAGTGTAAATATACCTTTAATTCTATTTATTTATAGTGATATAATATAATAATAATAATATATAGTATTATATATCAATACCTAGTGTACCTTTTATTGTATATAACTTATTGGTAATTCTCTATACAGGTATTATAAATCAACTTATATTAGTGTATATATCTCTATGAAATAAAACAATAAAAAAATAAAAATCAAATAAAATAAATCAAGCTAATTCCCAATATCAAAGAAACTCGTGTGCCCAAGCGACGTTTCGACCTGAAATAGGTCTTCTTCAGGCTATGGCACACAAATTATAAACCCACAATTTCTATCGAGAGACAGAAGTGCAATGTTCGGCTTTCCAACTGCTCTCCACGAAGGTCTGAGCAAGAATGAGCTCTGAGCAGCTCTGCTCCTTTTATAACCTCTCCTTCGTGAAAAGATTCGTGTTTTCCTTTTTGGTCACTCCCCCTTGGTTTAAACCACTTTTAATGTTTCCAATGTTTTTAGAAATATACAATGATGTAGATATTTTAATGCTGTAATGTTTTTTAATCGTTTTTAATGTTTTTTAATGTTTTTTAATCGTTTTTTAAGGTTTTTTAATGATTTTAATGTATTTAAATGCTTTTTAATTGTTTTTTAAGGGCTTAAAGGGTTTTAAAATTTCTACTGTATCAGGGGCATAATGTTGTTCAATGGTTTTAATCCTAATTAACGTATTTAGTGTATTTATTAATGTTTTTAATGTCTTCCACGGTTTTTTAATCCGTTTTCGATCCAAAAGGGGCGGAGTTAGGGTTGGGAAAGGGAAAGGGGTTGGGTTTAGGTAAGGAGAGTGGGAGGGGTTGGGGTTAGGAAGAGGGAGGGGGTTGGGATTAGGTCAGGGAAGTGGAAGAGGTTGGGATTAGGGAAAGGGGCGGGGCCAGGGTTAGGAAAGGGGATGGGTTAGGGTTAGGTCTTAGTTATATATCACGTGACTCTCCCCACATTGTCCAACGACTCTGCAGTTGATGGAGAGCCACTCGCAAGGCACTGGCCGGCGCATGTCACTCAGATGTCCCATCTGGGTGGGACTCCATTTATCAGCGTTAAGATCCGACCGTATTAGGGAGGGTTTGGGTGACAGGGTTTCTGTCTGGATGTGTTGCGGTTGGATGAAAGTCCAATCACGGGGAGTCGGGTGTTGGTTCAGAGTATGTGCTGTTGGACTAATCGGAGCAGGCTGGGTTTTGATAGGGGGTTGTCTGTGGTTGGGTTTAGGGTAAGGTGTGGGGTAGGGTGGTCCTGTTAGTGTCATAAAGAGTAATTTTGGTTTGGGTTTGGTTTAGGGAGGGGTCTATGGTTGGGGTTAGAGTAAGATGTTGGTTAGGGTAGTACCATTTGTATTAGGGACAGAGGGTTTGCTTACTGGAAGATAGGGTTGGGTTTAGGTAGTGGGTTGTCCATGGTTGGGGTTAGGGTAAGATGTTGGTTGGGGCAGTACCATTGGTATTTGGGGCAGAGGGTCTAGTCGCTGGAGAGTGAGGTTGGGTTTGAGTAGTGGGGCGTCTATGGTTGGGTTTAGGGTAAAATGTTGGGCAGGGTGGTAGTTTTGGTAGTCGGGTGTCTCGGGTTGGGTTTAGGGCAAGGTGGTTAAGAATTTTGGGTTTTTGTTTGCAAAAGCGGGGAAGGTCATTTATGGTCAGGCAGGTTCTGGTTTGAGTTTTTTAGTGGCCAGAGAAGCCCTAGACTAGCTGCATTTTGGGCAAAGGGCCATGTTGGATTTCTAAATAGGCTAATCAGTGCTAAATTTCAGGACACATCCTCAGTAGTGTACTTCAGGATCAACAGATGTTTCGGCCTTTCAAACACTAGACATCCTCCTCTGAAGTAGGCCCGCCAGGGTTGATCAAATCCCAGCGTGTGTCCCGTGTCCAATTGTCCCCTATATGGGATTTTGTTGGGATATAGTCCCTATTAAAGTGGTCCGTTAGGAAGTGATTTTACGGGGAGGTTTTGCAGGTAAGTAACATTTATGCAGGTTAAATGTTAAAGTATAGCGGAGAGTTCAGTTATAAAGAATTGGGAAGGGGTTGGGGTTTAAGGTAAGTAATGGTGAGTAAAGATAAGTATTAATACATAGTTTTGGGTAAATAAGTGGTAAGTGAAAGTAGGCATTAATGCTGTAAGGGTTTACATGATTTGGAGAAAAACCGTATTTGAGATGGGTGTTTTCCATTAGGTTGATAATTTTAGGTAATATAAATTAAGGGGATTGATTAGATAGGGAATTGTTAAAAAAGTTTTTTTCTTAGTGAAGGGAATTGTTATCCATTATTTTGATAATTTTTAAGATAGTATTAACATAAGGGTTTTTTTTAAAAGGATGGAAGAACTAGGGGATTGTTAGAAAGGGTCCGGGTAAGTGAACGGAATGTAATCGACTGGTCTTCTGAAAAATTCGTCCAAGGAGATGAAGGAGTACAACGGTGCATCCTCGGCTCAGTCTGCTAAGTAGAACTGAGGGATGTGGAATTTGGGGGGTAAGTGAACAAATTTGAAAGAGCTCAATTCGGAGGGGGCTGCAAGGATTTGCAAGGATTAGCCGTGTGTAGTGAATGTGCTGTTGCATGGGCGGGGCTAACCCCCATAGAAGACTGGGCTACGTTCGAAGGTCCTGAAGCCCTGGACCACCACACCCTGCGTGCTGTTCCTAGTGGAACCCAGGGGGGCCGCATACTTACCCCCTACCCAGGTTAGTTGTCGGTTAACACCGCAAGGCCGACAACCTCCCCGAATAGAGCCAGCGTGTAGTGTTCCTCCTCTCTTCTCTTCACAGAATGCTGTAAAAAGGTTGGGGTTAGCCTAGCCTATCTAAGGACCGCTAAGTTGATGCTAAGCTAATGCTAGCCCAAAAGCTCCCCCCCAGGAATAGCCAGGACCAGCCACGACGGAGCATGGCCTTCCCAGCCACCCCAGGGGAAGGAAGGACCAGAGCCAGCCGCGACAGAGCGCTGCCTCCCTGGTCCCCCAGGAGCCCCCAGCTAAGCTAATGCTAACCCAAAGCTCCCCCCCAGGAATAGCCAGGACCAGCCACGACAGAGCATGGCCTTCCCAGCCACCCCAGGGGAAGGAAGGACCAGAGCCAGCCGCGACAGAGCGCTGCCTCCCTGGTCCCCCAGGAGCCCCATGCTAGGCTAATGCTAGCGCAAGGCTAAGCTATCAAGCCCAGGGGGGTGGGAGAGTATTCCTGGTGGACTGGCTAACCCCCGGGCTAAACCGGGGGCCCAGGCGCTTCGACCAGGCTCTCCCCTGGAGCTAAACCCCAAGGGCTAAGCTAAGCTAAGTGTTACCAGGGTGGGAGAGTGTTCCTGGTGGACTGGCAAAACCCCCGGCTAAACCGGGGGCCCAGGCGCTTCAACCAGGCTCTCCCCTACTCCTAGGCTAAGTGTTACCAGGGTGGGAGAGTGTTCCTGGTGGACTGGCATACCCCCGGCTAAACCGGGGGCCCAGGCGCTTCAACCAGGCTCTCCCCTAGGCCTAGACTAAGCATCCCAAGGGTGGGAGAGTGTTCCTGGTGGACTGGCATACCCCCGGCTAAACCGGGGGCCCAGGCGCTTCGACCAGGCTCTCCCCTATAGCTAAGCCCCAAAGTGTTAAGCTAACCACCCAGGAGAGTATTCCTGGTGGACTGGCGTATCCCCGGCTAAACCGGGGACCCAGGCGCTTCGACCAGGCTCTCCTCTATATTAAAGACCTAATTACCTACCCGGTGAGAGGGGCTAGCCCTCTCCTAAAGTAAAATCCCAGGAAGAAGGGAGCGGAGATTAGAACCTACCCAAAGGCGTGCAAAGGTTCTGTCCCACTTCTCCTCCGTGTCCCGGGATGAAAAACCATTTTGGAGGCAGGGTAGTCTTCCAAGTGAGTGTCAGTCACAAATATGGTTTTTAGAATTTTTGGTTTGAATCCTATATTATTGGAAAGCCCACGTCAAGAGGAAAATTTTGATGTATTGCATTTGAAAATCGGATAAACCGTTGCCGAGTTATTATCGAAAGAAGAGGGAAAGAATGGAGCCAGCATGCTTTGGGGGAGAAGGTTTTGCGAATACTAATGATTTCCTTATTGGCGATTATCATATTGACCACCATGCTTTGCAAGGTTAGATTTTGAGATATAAGAACGTTAATAATTCAAGTTCTGAACATGTGATGAACAAAATTCTTTTTCCTTTTTATGTGTCAACCATAGACGTATTATCATGGCCTGTAAAAAATTGTTAATAGGAACCATAATTGAGAAGTTATCCATAGGGTGTAGTATATATATGTGTGGGAAAATATTTTTAAAAAAAATTTTTTTTGGAAAATCAAAAAAGTGGGTGTATCTTAGGCGACGGAAGCTCCGCCCAGAAATCCCGCCGAGGGGACCGACCCCCCTCCCCCCACAGCTCCCAAATGAGGCCAAATTCTAAGTTTTTTCAAATGCAACTTTTCAAAATTGTTCCTCCAGAAAGTGTCTAGGAGCACGTTTTGGGTCATTTGGAGTTGATTGGGATACATTTGTAGTGAACTTTTTTTGCATCCCCCGTATGGGTTTGGCACTTAGTACTTTTTTATCTCTTAATCGTCCCTAGATTTGAGTGGATTAAGGGGTTCAATTGGCGATATCTCATCCCTAGGTGGTGCTATGGTCCTCAAACTTAGTGTGCATATGCAGGGTGGGGGGGTGATGAGGGGGGGGGGGGGGGGGGGGGGGGTTGTTTTTGGGGGGGGGGGGGGGGGGGGGGGGGGGGGGGGGGGGGTTTTGTTTGGGGGTGTTTGTGAGAAAAGTGTCGAGAGGGTTGGGAGTGATTCCATAGTTCCGGGGGTAATAGTCAGGGGAGGAATGTGGGTAGGGTGGGAGTCAGGCTGGTGGGTTAGGGGCTAGGATTTGGTTCTAAGGGTTGGGATAAGGTTAGGATAATGAGGTTCGGGTTTAGGGTATGGGTGGGGGTGGGGTTAAGGTTAGGATTAGTGTTAGGCGTTAAGGTCAGGGGGAGGAACTGAAAGAGGCGTCACTGGTTGGGTTAAGGGTTGGTTGCTGGGTAAGGTTGTTTCAGGGTTCTGGTCCAGATAGGAACGTGTCCCTGGTTGGGTTTTGGGTTGGGGTTAGGTGTCGGAGGGAATTTTAAGGGGAGTGTCTCTGGTTGGGTTAGGGGTTGGTTGTTGGGTGAGGTTGTATCGATCCCATGGTTAACTTAGGGGTTTTTTTTGAGTTTGTTTTTGGCCGGGTTTAGGGTAAGGTTAGGAAGATTAGGTGTGATGCTATGGTATAAGAGATCTTTATGGAGTGTAAAGGTGAGGGTGGCAGGGTTGCACCTACCCAAACCTCCGCCGGCTTAGGCGTACTCCGGGTCTCCCGCCCATGTTCTCGTCTTGAGTGGTGAGAACAGGGGGGGAGGAGTATGTGAGAAATCCTGGTGTCGAGAGGGTTGGGAGGGATTCCACGGTTCCGGGGGTAACAATCAGCTGTTGGGTGAGGCTGTATCTATCCCTTGGTTGAATCGGGGGTTTCTTTGTTTTGGTTGGGTTTGGTTGGGTTTAGGGCAAGGGTTAGGACGGATTTAGAGTGAGGCTATGTTATAAAAACTCTTTATGGAGTGTAAAGGTGAGGGTGGCAGGGTTGCACCTACCCAAACCTCCGCCGGATTAGGCGTACTCCGAGTCTCCCGCCCATGTTCTCGTCTTGAGTGGTGAGAACAGGGGGGGAGGAGTGTGTGAGAAATCCTGGTGTCGAGAGGGTTGGGAGGGATTCCACGGTTCCGGGGGTAACAATCAGCTGTTGGGTGAGGCTGTATCTATCCCTTGGTTGAATCGGGGGTTTCTTTGTTTTGGTTGGGTTTGGTTGGGTTTAGGGCAAGGGTTAGGACGGATTTAGAGTGAGGCTATGTTATAAAAACTCTTTATGGAGTGTAAAGGTGAGGGTGGCAGGGTTGCACCTATCCAAACCTCCGCCGGATTAGGCGTACTCCGAGTCTCCCGCCCATGTTCTCGTCTTGAGTGGTGAGAACAGGGGGGGAGGAGTATGTGAGAAATCCTGGTGTCGAGAGGGTTGGGAGGGATTCCACGGTTCCGGGGGTAACAATCAGCTGTTGGGTGAGGCTGTATCTATCCCTTGGTTGAATCGGGGGTTTCTTTGTTTTGGTTTTGGTTGGGTTTAGGGTAAGGGTTAGGACGGATTTAGAGTGAGGCTATGTTATAAAAACTCTTTATGGAGTGTAAAGGTGAGGGTGGCAGGGTTGCACCTACCCAAACCTCCGCCGGATTAGGCGTACTCCGAGTCTCCCGCCCATGTTCTCGTCTTGAGTGGTGAGAACAGGGGGGGAGGAGTGTGTGAGAAATCCTGGTGTCGAGAGGGTTGGGAGGGATTCCACGGTTCCGGGGGTAACAATCAGCTGTTGGGTGAGGCTGTATCTATCCCTTGGTTGAATCGGGGGTTTCTTTGTTTTGGTTGGGTTTGGTTGGGTTTAGGGCAAGGGTTAGGACGGATTTAGAGTGAGGCTATGTTATAAAAACTCTTTATGGAGTGTAAAGGTGAGGGTGGCAGGGTTGCACCTACCCAAACCTCCGCCGGATTAGGCGTACTCCGAGTCTCCCGCCCATGTTCTCGTCTTGAGTGGTGAGAACAGGGGGGGAGGAGTGTGTGAGAAATCCTGGTGTCGAGAGGGTTGGGAGGGATTCCACGGTTCCGGGGGTAACAATCAGCTGTTGGGTGAGGCTGTATTTATCCCTTGGTTGAATCGGGGGTTTCTTTGTTTTGGTTGGGTTTGGTTGGGTTTAGGGCAAGGGTTAGGACGGATTTAGAGTGAGGCTATGTTATAAAAACTCTTTATGGAGTGTAAAGGTGAGGGTGGCAGGGTTGCACCTACCCAAACCTCCGCCGGATTAGGCGTACTCCGAGTCTCCCGTCCATGTTCTCGTCTTGAGTGGTGAGAACAGGGGGGGAGGAGTGTGTGAGAAATCCTGGTGTCGAGAGGGTTGGGAGGGATTCCACGGTTCCGGGGGTAACAATCAGCTGTTGGGTGAGGCTGTATCTATCCCTTGGTTGAATCGGGGGTTTCTTTGTTTTGGTTTTGGTTGGGTTTAGGGCAAGGGTTAGGACGGATTTAGAGTGAGGCTATGTTATAAAAACTCTCTTTATGGAGTGTAAAGGTGAGGGTGGCAGGGTTGCACCTACCCAAACCTCCGCCGGATTAGGCGTACTCCGGGTCTCCCGCCCATGTTCTCGTCTTGAGTGGTGAGAACAGGGGGGGAGGAGTGTGTGAGAAATCCTGGTGTCGAGAGGGTTGGGAGGGATTCCACGGTTCCGGGGGTAACAATCAGCTGTTGGGTGAGGCTGTATCTATCCCTTGGTTGAATCGGGGGTTTCTTTGTTTTGGTTTTGGTTGGGTTTAGGGCAAGGGTTAGGACGGATTTAGAGTGAGGCTATGTTATAAAAACTCTCTTTATGGAGTGTAAAGGTGAGGGTGGCAGGGTTGCACCTACCCAAACCTCCGCCGGATTAGGCGTACTCCGGGTCTCCCGCCCATGTTCTCGTCTTGAGTGGTGAGAACAGGGGGGGAGGAGTATGTGAGAAATCCTGGTGTCGAGAGGGTTGGGAGGGATTCCACGGTTCCGGGGGTAACAATCCGCTGTTGGGTGAGGCTGTATCTATCCCTTGGTTGAATCGGGGGTTTCTTTGTTTTGGTTGGGTTTGGTTGGGTTTAGGGCAAGGGTTAGGACGGATTTAGAGTGAGGCTATGTTATAAAAACTCTTTATGGAGTGTAAAGGTGAGGGTGGCAGGGTTGCACCTACCCAAACCTCCGCCGGATTAGGCGTACTCCGAGTCTCCCGCCCATGTTCTCGTCTTGAGTGGTGAGAACAGGGGGGGAGGAGTGTGTGAGAAATCCTGGTGTCGAGAGGGTTGGGAGGGATTCCACGGTTCCGGGGGTAACAATCAGCTGTTGGGTGAGGCTGTATTTATCCCTTGGTTGAATCGGGGGTTTCTTTGTTTTGGTTGGGTTTGGTTGGGTTTAGGGCAAGGGTTAGGACGGATTTAGAGTGAGGCTATGTTATAAAAACTCTTTATGGAGTGTAAAGGTGAGGGTGGCAGGGTTGCACCTACCCAAACCTCCGCCGGATTAGGCGTACTCCGAGTCTCCCGCCCATGTTCTCGTCTTGAGTGGTGAGAACAGGGGGGGAGGAGTGTGTGAGAAATCCTGGTGTCGAGAGGGTTGGGAGGGATTCCACGGTTCCGGGGGTAACAATCAGCTGTTGGGTGAGGCTGTATCTATCCCTTGGTTGAATCGGGGGTTTCTTTGTTTTGGTTGGGTTTGGTTGGGTTTAGGGCAAGGGTTGGGACGGATTTAGAGTGAGGCTATGTTATAAAAACTCTTTATGGAGTGTAAAGGTGAGGGTGGCAGGGTTGCACCTACCCAAACCTCCGCCGGATTAGGCGTACTCCGAGTCTCCCACCCATGTTCTCGTCTTGAGTGGTGAGAACAGGGGGGGAGGAGTGTGTGAGAAATCCTGGTGTCGAGAGGGTTGGGAGGGATTCCACGGTTCCGGGGGTAACAATCAGCTGTTGGGTGAGGCTGTATCTATCCCTTGGTTGAATCGGGGGTTTCTTTGTTTTGGTTTTGGTTGGGTTTAGGGCAAGGGTTAGGACGGATTTAGAGTGAGGCTATGTTATAAAAACTCTCTTTATGGAGTGTAAAGGTGAGGGTGGCAGGGTTGCACCTACCCAAACCTCCGCCGGATTAGGCGTACTCCGGGTCTCCCGCCCATGTTCTCGTCTTGAGTGGTGAGAACAGGGGGGGAGGAGTATGTGAGAAATCCTGGTGTCGAGAGGGTTGGGAGGGATTCCACGGTTCCGGGGGTAACAATCCGCTGTTGGGTGAGGCTGTATCTATCCCTTGGTTGAATCGGGGGTTTCTTTGTTTTGGTTGGGTTTGGTTGGGTTTAGGGCAAGGGTTGGGACGGATTTAGAGTGAGGCTATGTTATAAAAACTCTTTATGGAGTGTAAAGGTGAGGGTGGCAGGGTTGCACCTACCCAAACCTCCGCCGGATTAGGCGTACTCCGAGTCTCCCACCCATGTTCTCGTCTTGAGTGGTGAGAACAGGGGGGGAGGAGTGTGTGAGAAATCCTGGTGTCGAGAGGGTTGGGAGGGATTCCACGGTTCCGGGGGTAACAATCAGCTGTTGGGTGAGGCTGTATCTATCCCTTGGTTGAATCGGGGGTTTCTTTGTTTTGGTTTTGGTTGGGTTTAGGGCAAGGGTTAGGACGGATTTAGAGTGAGGCTATGTTATAAAAACTCTCTTTATGGAGTGTAAAGGTGAGGGTGGCAGGGTTGCACCTACCCAAACCTCCGCCGGATTAGGCGTACTCCGGGTCTCCCGCCCATGTTCTCGTCTTGAGTGGTGAGAACAGGGGGGGAGGAGTATGTGAGAAATCCTGGTGTCGAGAGGGTTGGGAGGGATTCCACGGGGTAACAATCAGCTGTTGGGTGAGGCTGTATCTATCCCTTGGTTGAATCGGGGGTTTCTTTGTTTTGGTTGGGTTTGGTTGGGTTTAGGGCAAGGGTTGGGACGGATTTAGAGTGAGGCTATGTTATAAAAACTCTTTATGGAGTGTAAAGGTGAGGGTGGTAGGGTTGCACCTACCCAAACCTCCGCCGGATTAGGCGTATTCCGGTTGTCTTTTTTGGTTGGGTTAAGGGTTGGTTGCTGGGTAAGGTTATTGCAGGGTTCTGGTCCAGATAGGAACGTGTCCCTGGTTGGGTTTGGTTGTGTTTGTGTTTAGGGCAAGCTTTAGGACGGATTTAGAGTGAGGCTATGTTATAAAAACTCTTTATGGAGTGTAAAGGTGAGGGTGGCAGGGTTGCACCTACCCAAACCTCCGCCGGATTAGGCGTTTTGGTCCAGCTATCTGTCCAGAGTTCACTGGGTAATGTTGTCTCTAGCGAATTTTCTTGATCGGTGGTATTTAAACCTCTGGTTGGGCAGGACCTCTTGTGTGGTAGTAGGTCGTCAGGAAGGAAGGAACCTTGGCGTGTGTTGTCAGTTGGGCGGGATTGGCATAATATTTGAGGAATTCTTGTACACTCCGTTAGTAGTAGGGGGTTTGGGTTTCGCCCTCCTCTTGTTGGAGATGCCATAGATGGTAGTGGGCCTTCAGGAATTTGAAGATGGCTCGGGTAAGGAGTTGAGAGTCGCTGCGGTTCTGGGTAGACGCCATATTGGGTAATCGATCTCTTCTGAAAGACATAATTTAATATGTCTTATTAATTTGGGGGAATTGGTCAGATCAAAACGGCGTAGATGGAGACCCACATTTAGACCGAGGACATCCGGTAGTCCGAGGCACGGGCAAGGTTAGGTCTTAGTTATATATCACGTGACTCTCCCCACATTGTCCAACGACTCTGCAGTTGATGGAGAGCCACTCGCAAGGCACTGGCCGGCGCATGTCACTCAGATGTCCCATCTGGGTGGGACTCCATTTATCAGCGTTAAGATCCGACCGTATTAGGGAGGGTTTGGGTGACAGGGTTTCTGTCTGGATGTGTTGCGGTTGGATGAAAGTCCAATCACGGGGAGTCGGGTGTTGGTTCAGAGTATGTGCTGTTGGACTAATCGGAGCAGGCTGGGTTTTGATAGGGGGTTGTCTGTGGTTGGGTTTAGGGTAAGGTGTGGGGTAGGGTGGTCCTGTTAGTGTCATAAAGAGTAATTTTGGTTTGGGTTTGGTTTAGGGAGGGGTCTATGGTTGGGGTTAGAGTAAGATGTTGGTTAGGGTAGTACCATTTGTATTAGGGACAGAGGGTTTGCTTACTGGAAGATAGGGTTGGGTTTAGGTAGTGGGTTGTCCATGGTTGGGGTTAGGGTAAGATGTTGGTTGGGGCAGTACCATTGGTATTTGGGGCAGAGGGTCTAGTCGCTGGAGAGTGAGGTTGGGTTTGAGTAGTGGGGCGTCTATGGTTGGGTTTAGGGTAAAATGTTGGGCAGGGTGGTAGTTTTGGTAGTCGGGTGTCTCGGGTTGGGTTTAGGGCAAGGTGGTTAAGAATTTTGGGTTTTTGTTTGCAAAAGCGGGGAAGGTCATTTATGGTCAGGCAGGTTCTGGTTTGAGTTTTTTAGTGGCCAGAGAAGCCCTAGACTAGCTGCATTTTGGGCAAAAAGCCATGTTGGATTTCTAAATAGGCTAATCAGTGCTAAATTTCAGGACACATCCTCAGTAGTGTACTTCAGGATCAACAGATGTTTCGGCCTTTCAAACACTAGACATCCTCCTCTGAAGTAGGCCCGCCAGGGTTGATCAAATCCCAGCGTGTGTCCCGTGTCCAATTGTCCCCTATATGGGATTTTGTTGGGATATAGTCCCTATTAAAGTGGTCCGTTAGGAAGTGATTTTACGGGGAGGTTTTGCAGGTAAGTAACATTTATGGAGGTTAAATGTTAAAGTATAGCGGAGAGTTCAGTTATAAAGAATTGGGAAGGGGTTGGGGTTTAAGGTAAGTAATGGTGAGTAAAGATAAGTATTAATACATAGTTTTGGGTAAATAAGTGGTAAGTGAAACTAGGCATTAATGCTGTAAGGGTTTACATGATTTGGAGAAAAACCGTATTTGAGATGGGTGTTTTCCATTAGGTTGATAATTTTAGGTAATATAAATTAAGGGGATTGATTAGATAGGGAATTGTTAAAAAAGTTTTTTTCTTAGTGAAGGGAATTGTTATCCATTATTTTGATAATTTTTAAGATAGTATTAACATAAGGGTTTTTTTTAAAAAGGATGGAAGAACTAGGGGATTGTTAGAAAGGGTCCGGGTAAGTGAACGGAATGTAATCGACTGGTCTTCTGAAAAATTCGTCCAAGGAGATGAAGGAGTACAACGGTGCATCCTCGGCTCAGTCTGCTAAGTAGAACTGAGGGATGTGGAATTTGGGGGGTAAGTGAACAAATTTGAAAGAGCTCAATTCGGAGGGGGCTGCAAGGATTTGCAAGGATTAGCCGTGTGTAGTGAATGTGCTGTTGCATGGGCGGGGCTAACCCCCATAGAAGACTGGGCTACGTTCGAAGGTCCTGAAGCCCTGGACCACCACACCCTGCGTGCTGTTCCTAGTGGAACCCAGGGGGGCCGCATACTTACCCCCTACCCAGGTTAGTTGTCGGTTAACACCGCAAGGCCGACAACCTCCCCGAATAGAGCCAGCGTGTAGTGTTCCTCCTCTCTTCTCTTCACAGAATGCTGTAAAAAGGTTGGGGTTAGCCTAGCCTATCTAAGGACCGCTAAGTTGATGCTAAGCTAATGCTAGCCCAAAAGCTCCCCCCCAGGAATAGCCAGGACCAGCCACGACGGAGCATGGCCTTCCCAGCCACCCCAGGGGAAGGAAGGACCAGAGCCAGCCGCGACAGAGCGCTGCCTCCCTGGTCCCCCAGGAGCCCCCAGCTAAGCTAATGCTAACCCAAAGCTCCCCCCCAGGAATAGCCAGGACCAGCCACGACAGAGCATGGCCTTCCCAGCCACCCCAGGGGAAGGAAGGACCAGAGCCAGCCGCGACAGAGCGCTGCCTCCCTGGTCCCCCAGGAGCCCCATGCTAGGCTAATGCTATCGCAAGGCTAAGCTATCAAGCCCAGGGGGGTGGGAGAGTATTCCTGGTGGACTGGCTAACCCCCGGGCTAAACCGGGGGCCCAGGCGCTTCGACCAGGCTCTCCCCTGGAGCTAAACCCCAAGGGCTAAGCTAAGCTAAGTGTTACCAGGGTGGGAGAGTGTTCCTGGTGGACTGGCAAAACCCCCGGCTAAACCGGGGGCCCAGGCGCTTCAACCAGGCTCTCCCCTACTCCTAGGCTAAGTGTTACCAGGGTGGGAGAGTGTTCCTGGTGGACTGGCATACCCCCGGCTAAACCGGGGGCCCAGGCGCTTCAACCAGGCTCTCCCCTAGGCCTAGACTAAGCATCCCAAGGGTGGGAGAGTGTTCCTGGTGGACTGGCATACCCCCGGCTAAACCGGGGGCCCAGGCGCTTCGACCAGGCTCTCCCCTATAGCTAAGCCCCAAAGTGTTAAGCTAACCACCCAGGAGAGTATTCCTGGTGGACTGGCGTATCCCCGGCTAAACCGGGGACCCAGGCGCTTCGACCAGGCTCTCCTCTATATTAAAGACCTAATTACCTACCCGGTGAGAGGGGCTAGCCCTCTCCTAAAGTAAAATCCCAGGAAGAAGGGAGCGGAGATTAGAACCTACCCAAAGGCGTGCAAAGGTTCTGTCCCACTTCTCCTCCGTGTCCCGGGATGAAAAACCATTTTGGAGGCAGGGTAGTCTTCCAAGTGAGTGTCAGTCACAAATATGGTTTTTAGAATTTTTGGTTTGAATCCTATATTATTGGGAAGCCCACGTCAAGAGGAAAATTTTGATGTATTGCATTTGAAAATCGGATAAACCGTTGCCGAGTTATTATCGAGAGAAGAGGGAAAGAATGGAGCCAGCATGCTTTGGGGGAGAAGGTTTTGCGAATACTAATGATTTCCTTATTGGCGATTATCATATTGACCACCATGCTTTGCAAGGTTAGATTTTGAGATATAAGAACGTTAATAATTCAAGTTCTGAACATGTGATGAACAAAATTCTTTTTCCTTTTTATGTGTCAACCATAGACGTATTATCATGGCCTGTAAAAAATTGTTAATAGGAACCATAATTGAGAAGTTATCCATAGGGTGTAGTATATATATGTGTGGGAAAATATTTTTTAAAAAAATTTTTTTTGGAAAATCAAAAAAGTGGGTGTATCTTAGGCGACGGAAGCTCCGCCCAGAAATCCCGCCGAGGGGACCGACCCCCCTCCCCCCACAGCTCCCAAATGAGGCCAAATTCTAAGTTTTTTCAAATGCAACTTTTCAAAATTGTTCCTCCAGAAAGTGTCTAGGAGCACGTTTTGGGTCATTTGGAGTTGATTGGGATACATTTGTAGTGAACTTTTTTTGCATCCCCCGTATGGGTTTGGCACTTAGTACTTTTTTATCTCTTAATCGTCCCTAGATTTGAGTGGATTAAGGGGTTCAATTGGCGATATCTCATCCCTAGGTGGTGCTATGGTCCTCAAACTTAGTGTGCATATGCAGGGTGGGGGGGTGATGAGGGGGGGTTTTTTTGGGGGGGGGGGGGGGGGGGGGGGGGGGGGGGTTTTGTTTGTTTGGGGGTGTTTGCGAGAAAAGTGTCGAGAGGGTTGGGAGTGATTCCATAGTTCCGGGGGTAATAGTCAGGGGAGGAATGTGGGTAGGGTGGGAGTCAGGCTGGTGGGTTAGGGGCTAGGATTTGGTTCTAAGGGTTGGGATAAGGTTAGGATAATGAGGTTCGGGTTTAGGGTATGGGTGGGGGTGGGGTTAAGGTTAGGATTAGTGTTAGGCGTTAAGGTCAGGGGGAGGAACTGAAAGAGGCGTCACTGGTTGGGTTAAGGGTTGGTTGCTGGGTAAGGTTGTTTCAGGGTTCTGGTCCAGATAGGAACGTGTCCCTGGTTGGGTTTTGGGTTGGGGTTAGGTGTCGGAGGGAATCTTAAGGGGAGTGTCTCTGGTTGGGTTAGGGGTTGGTTGTTGGGTGAGGTTGTATCGATCCCATGGTTAACTTAGGGGTTTTTTTGAGTTTGTTTTTTTGGCCGGGTTTAGGGTAAGGTTAGGAAGATTAGGTGTGATGCTATGGTATAAGAGATCTTTATGGAGTGTAAAGGTGAGGGTGGCAGGGTTGCACCTACCCAAACCTCCGCCGGATTAGGCGTACTCCGGGTCTCCCGCCCATGTTCTCGTCTTGAGTGGTGAGAACAGGGGGGGAGGAGTATGTGAGAAATCCTGGTGTCGAGAGGGTTGGGAGGGATTCCACGGTTCCGGGGGTAACAATCAGCTGTTGGGTGAGGCTGTACCTATCCCTTGGTTGAATCGGGGGTTTCTTTGTTTTGGTTTTGGTTGGGTTTAGGGCAAGGGTTAGGACGCATTTAGAGTGAGGCTATGTTATAAAAACTCTTTATGGAGTGTAAAGGTGAGGGTGGCAGGGTTGCACCTACCCAAACCTCCGCCGGATTAGGCGTACTCCGAGTCTCCCGCCCATGTTCTCGTCTTGAGTGGTGAGAACAGGGGGGGAGGAGTATGTGAGAAATCCTGGTGTCGAGAGGGTTGGGAGGGATTCCACGGTTCCGGGGGTAACAATCAGCTGTTGGGTGAGGCTGTATCTATCCCTTGGTTGAATCGGGGGTTTCTTTGTTTTGGTTTTGGTTGGGTTTAGGGCAAGGGTTAGGACGGATTTAGAGTGAGGCTATGTTATAAAAACTCTTTATGGAGTGTAAAGGTGAGGGTGGCAGGGTTGCACCTACCCAAACCTCCGCCGGATTAGGCGTACTCCGAGTCTCCCGCCCATGTTCTCGTCTTGAGTGGTGAGAACAGGGGGGGAGGAGTATGTGAGAAATCCTGGTGTCGAGAGGGTTGGGAGGGATTCCACGGTTCCGGGGGTAACCATCAGCTGTTGGGTGAGGCTGTATCTATCCCTTGGTTGAATCGGGGGTTTCTTTGTTTTGGTTTTGGTTGGGTTTAGGGCAAGGGTTAGGACGGATTTAGAGTGAGGCTATGTTATAAAAACTCTTTATGGAGTGTAAAGGTGAGGGTGGCAGGGTTGCACCTACCCAAACCTCCGCCGGATTAGGCGTACTCCGAGTCTCCCGCCCATGTTCTCGTCTTGAGTGGTGAGAACAGGGGGGGAGGAGTATGTGAGAAATCCTGGTGTCGAGAGGGTTGGGAGGGATTCCACGGTTCCGGGGGTAACAATCAGCTGTTGGGTGAGGCTGTATCTATCTCTTGGTTGAATCGGGGGTTTCTTTGTTTTGGTTTTGGTTGGGTTTAGGGCAAGGGTTAGGACGGATTTAGAGTGAGGCTATGTTATGAAAACTCTTTATGGAGTGTAAAGGTGAGGGTGGCAGGGTTGCACCTACCCAAACCTCCGCCGGATTAGGCGTACTCCGGGTCTCCCGCCCATGTTCTCGTCTTGAGTGGTGAGAACAGGGGGGGAGGAGTATGTGAGAAATCCTGGTGTCGAGAGGGTTGGGAGGGATTCCACGGTTCCGGGGGTAACAATCAGCTGTTGGGTGAGGCTGTATCTATCCCTTGGTTGAATCGGGGGTTTCTTTGTTTTGGTTGGGTTTGGTTGGGTTTAGGGCAAGGTTTGGGACGGATTTAGAGTGAGGCTATGTTATAAAAACTCTTTATGGAGTGTAAAGGTGAGGGTGGCAGGGTTGCACCTACCCAAACCTCCGCCGGATTAGGCGTACTCCGGGTCTCCCGCCCATGGTCTCGTCTTGAGTGGTGAGAACAGGGGGGGAGGAGTGTGTGAGAAATCCTGGTGTCGAGAGGGTTGGGAGGGATTCCACGGTTCCGGGGGTAACAATCAGCTGTTGGGTGAGGCTGTATCTATCCCTTGGTTGAATCGGGGGTTTCTTTGTTTTGGTTGGGTTTGGTTGGGTTTAGGGCAAGGGTTGGGACGGATTTAGAGTGAGGCTATGTTATAAAAACTCTTTATGGAGTGTAAAGGTGAGGGTGGTAGGGTTGCACCTACCCAAACCTCCGCCGGATTAGGCGTATTCCGGTTGTCTTTTTTGGTTGGGTTAAGGGTTGGTTGCTGGGTAAGGTTATTGCAGGGTTCTGGTCCAGATAGGAACGTGTCCCTGGTTGGGTTTGGTTGTGTTTGTGTTTAGGGCAAGCTTTAGGACGGATTTAGAGTGAGGCTATGTTATAAAAACTCTTTATGGAGTGTAAAGGTGAGGGTGGCAGGGTTGCACCTACCCAAACCTCCGCCGGATTAGGCGTACTCCGGGTCTCCCGCCCATGGTCTCGTCTTGAGTGGTGAGAACAGGGGGGGAGGAGTGTGTGAGAAATCCTGGTGTCGAGAGGGTTGGGAGGGATTCCACGGTTCCGGGGGTAACAATCAGCTGTTGGGTGAGGCTGTATCTATCCCTTGGTTGAATCGGGGGTTTCTTTGTTTTGGTTGGGTTTGGTTGGGTTTAGGGCAAGGGTTGGGACGGATTTAGAGTGAGGCTATGTTATAAAAACTCTTTATGGAGTGTAAAGGTGAGGGTGGTAGGGTTGCACCTACCCAAACCTCCGCCGGATTAGGCGTATTCCGGTTGTCTTTTTTGGTTGGGTTAAGGGTTGGTTGCTGGGTAAGGTTATTGCAGGGTTCTGGTCCAGATAGGAACGTGTCCCTGGTTGGGTTTGGTTGTGTTTGTGTTTAGGGCAAGCTTTAGGACGGATTTAGAGTGAGGCTATGTTATAAAAACTCTTTATGGAGTGTAAAGGTGAGGGTGGCAGGGTTGCACCTACCCAAACCTCCGCCGGATTAGGCGTTTTGGTCCAGCTATCTGTCCAGAGTTCACTGGGTAATGTTGTCTCTAGCGAATTTTCTTGATCGGTGGTATTTAAACCTCTGGTTGGGCAGGACCTCTTGTGTGGTAGTAGGTCGTCAGGAAGGAAGGAACCTTGGCGTGTGTTGTCAGTTGGGCGGGATTGGCATAATATTTGAGGAATTCTTGTACACTCCGTTAGTAGTAGGGGGTTTGGGTTTCGCCCTCCTCTTGTTGGAGATGCCATAGATGGTAGTGGGCCTTCAGGAATTTGAAGATGGCTCGGGTAAGGAGTTGAGAGTCGCTGCGGTTCTGGGTAGACGCCATATTGGGTAATCGATCTCTTCTGAAAGACATAATTTAATATGTCTTATTAATTTGGGGAATTGGTCAGATCAAAACGGCGTAGATGGAGACCCACATTTAGACCGAGGACATCCGGTAGTCCGAGGCACGGGCAAGGTTAGGTCTTAGTTATATATCACGTGACTCTCCCCACATTGTCCAACGACTCTGCAGTTGATGGAGAGCCACTCGCAAGGCACTGGCCGGCGCATGTCACTCAGATGTCCCATCTGGGTGGGACTCCATTTATCAGCGTTAAGATCCGACCGTATTAGGGAGGGTTTGGGTGACAGGGTTTCTGTCTGGATGTGTTGCGGTTGGATGAAAGTCCAATCACGGGGAGTCGGGTGTTGGTTCAGAGTATGTGCTGTTGGACTAATCGGAGCAGGCTGGGTTTTGATAGGGGGTTGTCTGTGGTTGGGTTTAGGGTAAGGTGTGGGGTAGGGTGGTCCTGTTAGTGTCATAAAGAGTAATTTTGGTTTGGGTTTGGTTTAGGGAGGGGTCTATGGTTGGGGTTAGAGTAAGATGTTGGTTAGGGTAGTACCATTTGTATTAGGGACAGAGGGTTTGCTTACTGGAAGATAGGGTTGGGTTTAGGTAGTGGGTTGTCCATGGTTGGGGTTAGGGTAAGATGTTGGTTGGGGCAGTACCATTGGTATTTGGGGCAGAGGGTCTAGTCGCTGGAGAGTGAGGTTGGGTTTGAGTAGTGGGGCGTCTATGGTTGGGTTTAGGGTAAAATGTTGGGCAGGGTGGTAGTTTTGGTAGTCGGGTGTCTCGGGTTGGGTTTAGGGCAAGGTGGTTAAGAATTTTGGGTTTTTGTTTGCAAAAGCGGGGAAGGTCATTTATGGTCAGGCAGGTTCTGGTTTGAGTTTTTTAGTGGCCAGAGAAGCCCTAGACTAGCTGCATTTTGGGCAAAAAGCCATGTTGGATTTCTAAATAGGCTAATCAGTGCTAAATTTCAGGACACATCCTCAGTAGTGTACTTCAGGATCAACAGATGTTTCGGCCTTTCAAACACTAGACATCCTCCTCTGAAGTAGGCCCGCCAGGGTTGATCAAATCCCAGCGTGTGTCCCGTGTCCAATTGTCCCCTATATGGGATTTTGTTGGGATATAGTCCCTATTAAAGTGGTCCGTTAGGAAGTGATTTTACGGGGAGGTTTTGCAGGTAAGTAACATTTATGGAGGTTAAATGTTAAAGTATAGCGGAGAGTTCAGTTATAAAGAATTGGGAAGGGGTTGGGGTTTAAGGTAAGTAATGGTGAGTAAAGATAAGTATTAATACATAGTTTTGGGTAAATAAGTGGTAAGTGAAACTAGGCATTAATGCTGTAAGGGTTTACATGATTTGGAGAAAAACCGTATTTGAGATGGGTGTTTTCCATTAGGTTGATAATTTTAGGTAATATAAATTAAGGGGATTGATTAGATAGGGAATTGTTAAAAAAGTTTTTTTCTTAGTGAAGGGAATTGTTATCCATTATTTTGATAATTTTTAAGATAGTATTAACATAAGGGTTTTTTTTAAAAAGGATGGAAGAACTAGGGGATTGTTAGAAAGGGTCCGGGTAAGTGAACGGAATGTAATCGACTGGTCTTCTGAAAAATTCGTCCAAGGAGATGAAGGAGTACAACGGTGCATCCTCGGCTCAGTCTGCTAAGTAGAACTGAGGGATGTGGAATTTGGGGGGTAAGTGAACAAATTTGAAAGAGCTCAATTCGGAGGGGGCTGCAAGGATTTGCAAGGATTAGCCGTGTGTAGTGAATGTGCTGTTGCATGGGCGGGGCTAACCCCCATAGAAGACTGGGCTACGTTCGAAGGTCCTGAAGCCCTGGACCACCACACCCTGCGTGCTGTTCCTAGTGGAACCCAGGGGGGCCGCATACTTACCCCCTACCCAGGTTAGTTGTCGGTTAACACCGCAAGGCCGACAACCTCCCCGAATAGAGCCAGCGTGTAGTGTTCCTCCTCTCTTCTCTTCACAGAATGCTGTAAAAAGGTTGGGGTTAGCCTAGCCTATCTAAGGACCGCTAAGTTGATGCTAAGCTAATGCTAGCCCAAAAGCTCCCCCCCAGGAATAGCCAGGACCAGCCACGACGGAGCATGGCCTTCCCAGCCACCCCAGGGGAAGGAAGGACCAGAGCCAGCCGCGACAGAGCGCTGCCTCCCTGGTCCCCCAGGAGCCCCCAGCTAAGCTAATGCTAACCCAAAGCTCCCCCCCAGGAATAGCCAGGACCAGCCACGACAGAGCATGGCCTTCCCAGCCACCCCAGGGGAAGGAAGGACCAGAGCCAGCCGCGACAGAGCGCTGCCTCCCTGGTCCCCCAGGAGCCCCATGCTAGGCTAATGCTATCGCAAGGCTAAGCTATCAAGCCCAGGGGGGTGGGAGAGTATTCCTGGTGGACTGGCTAACCCCCGGGCTAAACCGGGGGCCCAGGCGCTTCGACCAGGCTCTCCCCTGGAGCTAAACCCCAAGGGCTAAGCTAAGCTAAGTGTTACCAGGGTGGGAGAGTGTTCCTGGTGGACTGGCAAAACCCCCGGCTAAACCGGGGGCCCAGGCGCTTCAACCAGGCTCTCCCCTACTCCTAGGCTAAGTGTTACCAGGGTGGGAGAGTGTTCCTGGTGGACTGGCATACCCCCGGCTAAACCGGGGGCCCAGGCGCTTCAACCAGGCTCTCCCCTAGGCCTAGACTAAGCATCCCAAGGGTGGGAGAGTGTTCCTGGTGGACTGGCATACCCCCGGCTAAACCGGGGGCCCAGGCGCTTCAACCAGGCTCTCCCCTAGGCCTAGACTAAGCATCCCAAGGGTGGGAGAGTGTTCCTGGTGGACTGGCATACCCCCGGCTAAACCGGGGGCCCAGGCGCTTCGACCAGGCTCTCCCCTATAGCTAAGCCCCAAAGTGTTAAGCTAACCACCCAGGAGAGTATTCCTGGTGGACTGGCGTATCCCCGGCTAAACCGGGGACCCAGGCGCTTCGACCAGGCTCTCCTCTATATTAAAGACCTAATTACCTACCCGGTGAGAGGGGCTAGCCCTCTCCTAAAGTAAAATCCCAGGAAGAAGGGAGCGGAGATTAGAACCTACCCAAAGGCGTGCAAAGGTTCTGTCCCACTTCTCCTCCGTGTCCCGGGATGAAAAACCATTTTGGAGGCAGGGTAGTCTTCCAAGTGAGTGTCAGTCACAAATATGGTTTTTAGAATTTTTGGTTTGAATCCTATATTATTGGGAAGCCCACGTCAAGAGGAAAATTTTGATGTATTGCATTTGAAAATCGGATAAACCGTTGCCGAGTTATTATCGAGAGAAGAGGGAAAGAATGGAGCCAGCATGCTTTGGGGGAGAAGGTTTTGCGAATACTAATGATTTCCTTATTGGCGATTATCATATTGACCACCATGCTTTGCAAGGTTAGATTTTGAGATATAAGAACGTTAATAATTCAAGTTCTGAACATGTGATGAACAAAATTCTTTTTCCTTTTTATGTGTCAACCATAGACGTATTATCATGGCCTGTAAAAAATTGTTAATAGGAACCATAATTGAGAAGTTATCCATAGGGTGTAGTATATATATGTGTGGGAAAATATTTTTTAAAAAAATTTTTTTTGGAAAATCAAAAAAGTGGGTGTATCTTAGGCGACGGAAGCTCCGCCCAGAAATCCCGCCGAGGGGACCGACCCCCCTCCCCCCACAGCTCCCAAATGAGGCCAAATTCTAAGTTTTTTCAAATGCAACTTTTCAAAATTGTTCCTCCAGAAAGTGTCTAGGAGCACGTTTTGGGTCATTTGGAGTTGATTGGGATACATTTGTAGTGAACTTTTTTTGCATCCCCCGTATGGGTTTGGCACTTAGTACTTTTTTATCTCTTAATCGTCCCTAGATTTGAGTGGATTAAGGGGTTCAATTGGCGATATCTCATCCCTAGGTGGTGCTATGGTCCTCAAACTTAGTGTGCATATGCAGGGTGGGGGGGTGATGAGGGGGGTTTTTTTTGGGGGGGGGGGGGGGGGGGGGGGGGGGGGGGGTTTTGTTTGTTTGGGGGTGTTTGCGAGAAAAGTGTCGAGAGGGTTGGGAGTGATTCCATAGTTCCGGGGGTAATAGTCAGGGGAGGAATGTGGGTAGGGTGGGAGTCAGGCTGGTGGGTTAGGGGCTAGGATTTGGTTCTAAGGGTTGGGATAAGGTTAGGATAATGAGGTTCGGGTTTAGGGTATGGGTGGGGGTGGGGTTAAGGTTAGGATTAGTGTTAGGCGTTAAGGTCAGGGGGAGGAACTGAAAGAGGCGTCACTGGTTGGGTTAAGGGTTGGTTGCTGGGTAAGGTTGTTTCAGGGTTCTGGTCCAGATAGGAACGTGTCCCTGGTTGGGTTTTGGGTTGGGGTTAGGTGTCGGAGGGAATCTTAAGGGGAGTGTCTCTGGTTGGGTTAGGGGTTGGTTGTTGGGTGAGGTTGTATCGATCCCATGGTTAACTTAGGGGTTTTTTTGAGTTTGTTTTTTTGGCCGGGTTTAGGGTAAGGTTAGGAAGATTAGGTGTGATGCTATGGTATAAGAGATCTTTATGGAGTGTAAAGGTGAGGGTGGCAGGGTTGCACCTACCCAAACCTCCGCCGGATTAGGCGTACTCCGGGTCTCCCGCCCATGTTCTCGTCTTGAGTGGTGAGAACAGGGGGGGAGGAGTATGTGAGAAATCCTGGTGTCGAGAGGGTTGGGAGGGATTCCACGGTTCCGGGGGTAACAATCAGCTGTTGGGTGAGGCTGTACCTATCCCTTGGTTGAATCGGGGGTTTCTTTGTTTTGGTTTTGGTTGGGTTTAGGGCAAGGGTTAGGACGCATTTAGAGTGAGGCTATGTTATAAAAACTCTTTATGGAGTGTAAAGGTGAGGGTGGCAGGGTTGCACCTACCCAAACCTCCGCCGGATTAGGCGTACTCCGAGTCTCCCGCCCATGTTCTCGTCTTGAGTGGTGAGAACAGGGGGGGAGGAGTATGTGAGAAATCCTGGTGTCGAGAGGGTTGGGAGGGATTCCACGGTTCCGGGGGTAACAATCAGCTGTTGGGTGAGGCTGTATCTATCCCTTGGTTGAATCGGGGGTTTCTTTGTTTTGGTTTTGGTTGGGTTTAGGGCAAGGGTTAGGACGGATTTAGAGTGAGGCTATGTTATAAAAACTCTTTATGGAGTGTAAAGGTGAGGGTGGCAGGGTTGCACCTACCCAAACCTCCGCCGGATTAGGCGTACTCCGAGTCTCCCGCCCATGTTCTCGTCTTGAGTGGTGAGAACAGGGGGGGAGGAGTATGTGAGAAATCCTGGTGTCGAGAGGGTTGGGAGGGATTCCACGGTTCCGGGGGTAACCATCAGCTGTTGGGTGAGGCTGTATCTATCCCTTGGTTGAATCGGGGGTTTCTTTGTTTTGGTTTTGGTTGGGTTTAGGGCAAGGGTTAGGACGGATTTAGAGTGAGGCTATGTTATAAAAACTCTTTATGGAGTGTAAAGGTGAGGGTGGCAGGGTTGCACCTACCCAAACCTCCGCCGGATTAGGCGTACTCCGAGTCTCCCGCCCATGTTCTCGTCTTGAGTGGTGAGAACAGGGGGGGAGGAGTATGTGAGAAATCCTGGTGTCGAGAGGGTTGGGAGGGATTCCACGGTTCCGGGGGTAACAATCAGCTGTTGGGTGAGGCTGTATCTATCTCTTGGTTGAATCGGGGGTTTCTTTGTTTTGGTTTTGGTTGGGTTTAGGGCAAGGGTTAGGACGGATTTAGAGTGAGGCTATGTTATGAAAACTCTTTATGGAGTGTAAAGGTGAGGGTGGCAGGGTTGCACCTACCCAAACCTCCGCCGGATTAGGCGTACTCCGGGTCTCCCGCCCATGTTCTCGTCTTGAGTGGTGAGAACAGGGGGGGAGGAGTATGTGAGAAATCCTGGTGTCGAGAGGGTTGGGAGGGATTCCACGGTTCCGGGGGTAACAATCAGCTGTTGGGTGAGGCTGTATCTATCCCTTGGTTGAATCGGGGGTTTCTTTGTTTTGGTTGGGTTTGGTTGGGTTTAGGGCAAGGTTTGGGACGGATTTAGAGTGAGGCTATGTTATAAAAACTCTTTATGGAGTGTAAAGGTGAGGGTGGCAGGGTTGCACCTACCCAAACCTCCGCCGGATTAGGCGTACTCCGGGTCTCCCGCCCATGGTCTCGTCTTGAGTGGTGAGAACAGGGGGGGAGGAGTGTGTGAGAAATCCTGGTGTCGAGAGGGTTGGGAGGGATTCCACGGTTCCGGGGGTAACAATCAGCTGTTGGGTGAGGCTGTATCTATCCCTTGGTTGAATCGGGGGTTTCTTTGTTTTGGTTGGGTTTGGTTGGGTTTAGGGCAAGGGTTGGGACGGATTTAGAGTGAGGCTATGTTATAAAAACTCTTTATGGAGTGTAAAGGTGAGGGTGGTAGGGTTGCACCTACCCAAACCTCCGCCGGATTAGGCGTATTCCGGTTGTCTTTTTTGGTTGGGTTAAGGGTTGGTTGCTGGGTAAGGTTATTGCAGGGTTCTGGTCCAGATAGGAACGTGTCCCTGGTTGGGTTTGGTTGTGTTTGTGTTTAGGGCAAGCTTTAGGACGGATTTAGAGTGAGGCTATGTTATAAAAACTCTTTATGGAGTGTAAAGGTGAGGGTGGCAGGGTTGCACCTACCCAAACCTCCGCCGGATTAGGCGTTTTGGTCCAGCTATCTGTCCAGAGTTCACTGGGTAATGTTGTCTCTAGCGAATTTTCTTGATCGGTGGTATTTAAACCTCTGGTTGGGCAGGACCTCTTGTGTGGTAGTAGGTCGTCAGGAAGGAAGGAACCTTGGCGTGTGTTGTCAGTTGGGCGGGATTGGCATAATATTTGAGGAATTCTTGTACACTCCGTTAGTAGTAGGGGGTTTGGGTTTCGCCCTCCTCTTGTTGGAGATGCCATAGATGGTAGTGGGCCTTCAGGAATTTGAAGATGGCTCGGGTAAGGAGTTGAGAGTCGCTGCGGTTCTGGGTAGACGCCATATTGGGTAATCGATCTCTTCTGAAAGACATAATTTAATATGTCTTATTAATTTGGGGGAATTGGTCAGATCAAAACGGCGTAGATGGAGACCCACATTTAGACCGAGGACATCCGGTAGTCCGAGGCACGGGCAAGGTTAGGTCTTAGTTATATATCACGTGACTCTCCCCACATTGTCCAACGACTCTGCAGTTGATGGAGAGCCACTCGCAAGGCACTGGCCGGCGCATGTCACTCAGATGTCCCATCTGGGTGGGACTCCATTTATCAGCGTTAAGATCCGACCGTATTAGGGAGGGTTTGGGTGACAGGGTTTCTGTCTGGATGTGTTGCGGTTGGATGAAAGTCCAATCACGGGGAGTCGGGTGTTGGTTCAGAGTATGTGCTGTTGGACTAATCGGAGCAGGCTGGGTTTTGATAGGGGGTTGTCTGTGGTTGGGTTTAGGGTAAGGTGTGGGGTAGGGTGGTCCTGTTAGTGTCATAAAGAGTAATTTTGGTTTGGGTTTGGTTTAGGGAGGGGTCTATGGTTGGGGTTAGAGTAAGATGTTGGTTAGGGTAGTACCATTTGTATTAGGGACAGAGGGTTTGCTTACTGGAAGATAGGGTTGGGTTTAGGTAGTGGGTTGTCCATGGTTGGGGTTAGGGTAAGATGTTGGTTGGGGCAGTACCATTGGTATTTGGGGCAGAGGGTCTAGTCGCTGGAGAGTGAGGTTGGGTTTGAGTAGTGGGGCGTCTATGGTTGGGTTTAGGGTAAAATGTTGGGCAGGGTGGTAGTTTTGGTAGTCGGGTGTCTCGGGTTGGGTTTAGGGCAAGGTGGTTAAGAATTTTGGGTTTTTGTTTGCAAAAGCGGGGAAGGTCATTTATGGTCAGGCAGGTTCTGGTTTGAGTTTTTTAGTGGCCAGAGAAGCCCTAGACTAGCTGCATTTTGGGCAAAAAGCCATGTTGGATTTCTAAATAGGCTAATCAGTGCTAAATTTCAGGACACATCCTCAGTAGTGTACTTCAGGATCAACAGATGTTTCGGCCTTTCAAACACTAGACATCCTCCTCTGAAGTAGGCCCGCCAGGGTTGATCAAATCCCAGCGTGTGTCCCGTGTCCAATTGTCCCCTATATGGGATTTTGTTGGGATATAGTCCCTATTAAAGTGGTCCGTTAGGAAGTGATTTTACGGGGAGGTTTTGCAGGTAAGTAACATTTATGGAGGTTAAATGTTAAAGTATAGCGGAGAGTTCAGTTATAAAGAATTGGGAAGGGGTTGGGGTTTAAGGTAAGTAATGGTGAGTAAAGATAAGTATTAATACATAGTTTTGGGTAAATAAGTGGTAAGTGAAACTAGGCATTAATGCTGTAAGGGTTTACATGATTTGGAGAAAAACCGTATTTGAGATGGGTGTTTTCCATTAGGTTGATAATTTTAGGTAATATAAATTAAGGGGATTGATTAGATAGGGAATTGTTAAAAAAGTTTTTTTCTTAGTGAAGGGAATTGTTATCCATTATTTTGATAATTTTTAAGATAGTATTAACATAAGGGTTTTTTTTAAAAAGGATGGAAGAACTAGGGGATTGTTAGAAAGGGTCCGGGTAAGTGAACGGAATGTAATCGACTGGTCTTCTGAAAAATTCGTCCAAGGAGATGAAGGAGTACAACGGTGCATCCTCGGCTCAGTCTGCTAAGTAGAACTGAGGGATGTGGAATTTGGGGGGTAAGTGAACAAATTTGAAAGAGCTCAATTAGGGTTAGGGTTAGGGTTAGGGTTAGGGTTAGGGTTAGGGGTTAGGGTTAGGGTTAGGGTTAGGGGGAGAAAACTGAACCCGTCCCCGAAACGGGGCGGGAGGTGCACGGGCCATCCCCCAGCGGTCTCGCCCCCCTGTGGGTGGACGGCGTTGGCGTCTTCCGCCGTATCCCACCACCGTCCATCCCTCCTCAAAACGCCCCATGATTGGCGCTCAGTTCGCCTTTGTTATCCCTTATTTTGGTTTTTAGTTGGTTGTTATGAATAATAGTGTAAATATACCTTTAATTCTATTTATTTATAGTGCTATAATATAATAATATAATATATAATATATCAATCCCTAGTGTACCTTTTATTATATATAACTTATTGGTAATTCTCTATACAGGTATTAAATCAACTTATATTAGTGTATATATCTCTATTATATAAAACAATAAATAAAAAAATAAGAGTCAAATAAAATAAACTAATCTAATTCCCAATATCAAAGAAACTCGTGTGCCCAAGCGACGTTTCGACCTGAAATAGGTCTTCTTCAGGCTATGGCACACAAATTATAAACCCATAATTTCTATCGAGAGACAGAAGTGCAATGTTCGGCTTTCCAACTGCTCTCCACGAAGGTCTGAGCAAGAATGAGCTCTGAGCAGCTCTGCTCCTTTTATAACCTCTCCTTCGTGAAAAGATTCGTGTTTTCCTTTTTGGTCACTCCCCCTTGGTTTAAACCACTTTTAATGTTTCCAATGTTTTTAGAAATATACAATGATGTAGATATTTTAATGCTGTAATGTTTTTTAATCGTTTTTAATGTTTTTTAATGTTTTTTAATCGTTTTTTAAGGTTTTTTAATGATTTTAATGTATTTAAATGCTTTTTAATTGTTTTTTAAGGGCTTAAAAGGTTTTAAAATTTCTACTGTATCAGGGGCATAATGTTGTTCAATGGTTTTAATCCTAATTAACGTATTTAGTGTATTTATTAATGTTTTTAATGTCATCCACGGTTTTTTAATCCGTTTTTGATCCAAAAGGGGTGGAGTTAGGGTTAGGAAAGGGAAAGGGGTTGGGTTTAGGTAAGGAGAGTGGGAGGGGTTGGGGTTAGGATAGGGTTAGGGTTAGGGTTAGGGTTAGGGTTAGGGTTAGGGTTAGGGTTTAGGGTTAGGGTTAGGGTTAGGGTTAGGGTTAGGGTTAGGGTTAAGGGATATAACCGCGATCGCACGTCGTGCGATCCTCTAGTTTTTGAATAACTCACAAACCGTAAGTGCTAGAAACACCAAACTTGGTGTGCTTGATCGTCTTATCCCACTGCACCTGTGTATTAAGTTTGGAACCTCTAGTGTCTTTCTTTGGTATAGCTGCCATAGACTCCCCATTCAAAAAAAGTTCTCAAAAATTGACTAAGTGCCAAGTCCAAAAAAGTTCCCCCAGAAAGTGTCTAGGAGCACGTTTCAGGCCATTTGGAGTCGATTGGACACTACTTGTAGTGAACTTTTTTCGGAACTTTTTATCATAAATATTGAAAAATTGACTAAGTGCCAAGTCCAAAAAAGTTCCCCCAGAAAGTGTCTAGGAGCACGTTTCAGGCCATTTGGAGTCGATTGGACACTACTTGTAGTGAACTTTTTTGAAAACTTTACTTGACTAATTGTGAAAATTTCACTTAGTGCAGTGACTCGGTTGAGTTCAGGCACCAGTAAGGGAGTGGTTGAGGTTAGAGTTTGGGTCATGTATAGAGTTAGATAGTCAGATAACTGTATTAAAATAGAAAAACACTAATTATCATAGAAAAACATGGAAAACTATAAGAAAATGCAAGTATTATAGGACCCTATAGTAATTTATAGGGAGGGGGGGGAGGGTGGGGAGGGGTGGGAGGTGTTGTCTCTTCGAGTTCCAGCTTGGAACTGAATGTGGCTCAGTCAGTGCTTCGCTTATATAGGGCGTGGCTACAAGGAAAACATTAAATTTAGTTTTCAAAATAAAAGAAAAAGATAAAAAATAGGGTTTTTCTTGAATAACTTTTTTTTTGAAGGTCGCATCGACTCGAAACCAAGCTCCGCCCATAGGTTTTAAGGGACGCCCGATCCAACGGTACCACCCCCGACTTTCTACGACCACCGGAAGCGGTAGCTGCCATTGATATCCCATTCATTTTCAGCAAAACAGGGCGTGTCCACAAGGGGGCGGAGTTGGCAAGCTCCACCTAGGTGTTTCAAGGGACGCCCGATCCAACGGTACCACCCCCGACTTCCTACGACCACCGGAAGGGGTCGCTGCCATAGACTTCCCATTCATTTTCGCCAATACAGGGCGTGTCCACAAGGGGGCGGGGTCGAGAGGGTTTTTCGTGAATAACTTTTGTTCTGAAGGTCGTATCGACTCGGAACCAAGCTCCACCTAGGGGTTTTAGGGGACGCCCGATCCAACGGTACCAACCCGGACTTCCTCCGACCACCGGAAGTGGTAGCTGCCATAGACTTCCCATTCATTTTCGCCAAGCGAGTGCAATACAGGGCGTGTCCACAAGGGGGCGGGGTTGGGATGAGGCATAGGGTTAGTGAGGTTGGGTTTAGAGTTAGGTCTTAGGGTTAGGGTTAGGGTTAGGTCTTAGTTATATATCACGTGACTCTCCCCACATTGTCCAACGACTCTGCAGTTGATGGAGAGCCACTCGCAAGGCACTGGCCGGCGCATATCACTCAGATGCCCCATCTGGGTGGGACTCCATTTATCAGCGTTAAGATTTGACCGTTTTAGGGGAGGGTTTGGGTGACAGGGTCTCGGTCGGATGAAAGTCCAATCACGGGGAGTCGGGTGTTGGTTCAGAGTATGCGCTGTTGGACTAATCGGAACCGGCTGGGTTTTGATAGGGGGTTGTCTGTGGTTGGGTTTAGGGTAAGGTGTGGGGTAGTCCTATTAGTGTCATTAGAGAGTAATTTTGGTTTGGGTTTGGTTTAGGGAGGGGTCTACGGTTGGGGTTAGAGTAAGATGTTGGTTAGGGCAGTTCCATTTGTATTAGGGACAGAGGGTTTGCTTACTGGAAGATAGGGTTGGGTTTAGGGAGGGGGATGTCTATGGTTGGGGTTAGGGTAAGATGTTGGTTGGGGCAGTATTATTGGTAATTGGGGCAGAGGGTCTGATCGCTGGAGGTTAGGGTTGGATTTAGGCAGTGGGATGTGTAGGTTGGGTTTGGGGTGAGATATTGGGCAGGGTAGTAGTTTTGGTTGGGGTTGGGTTCAGGTAGTGGGTTGTCCATGGTTGGGGTTAGGGTAAGATGTTGGTTGGGGCAGTATTATTGGTAATTGGGGCAGAGGGTCTGATCGCTGGAGGTTAGGGTTGGGTTTAGGCAGTGGGATGTCTAGGTTGGGTTTGGGGTGAGATATTGGGCAGGGTAGTAGTTTTGGTTGGGGTTTGGTTTAGGTAGTGGGTTGTCCATGGTTGGGGTTAGGGTTAGGGTTAGGGTTAGGGTTAGGGTTAGGGTTAGGTATAAGGGATATAACCGCGATCGCACGTCGTGCGATCCTCTAGTTTTTGAATAACTCACAAACCGTAAGTGCTAGAAACACCAAACTTGGTGTGCGTGATCGTATTATCCCACTGCACCTGTGTATTAAGTTTGGAACCCCTAGTGTCTTTCTTTGGTATAGCTGCCATAGACTCCCCATTCAAAAAAAGTTCTCAAAAATTGACTAAGTGCCAAGTCCAAAAAAGTTCCCCCAGAAAGTGTCTAGGAGCACGTTTCAGGCCATTTGGAGTCGATTGGACAGTACTTGTAGTGAACTTTTTTCGGAACTTTTCATCATAAAAATTGAAAAATTGACTAAGTGCCAAGTCCAAAAAAGTTCCCCCAGAAAGTGTCTAGGAGCACGTTTCAGGCCATTTGGAGTCGATTGGACACTACTTGTAGTGAACTTTTTTCAAAACTTTACTTGACTAATTGTGAAAATTTCACTTAGTGCAGTGACTCGGTTGAGTTCAGGCACCAGTAAGGGAGTGGTTGAGGTTAGAGTTTGGGTCATGTATAGAGTTAGATAGTCAGATAACTGTATTAAAATAGAAAAACACTAATTATCATAGAAAAACATGGAAAACTATAAGAAAAAGGGAGTATTATAGGACCCTATAGTAATTTATAGGGAGGGGGGGGAGGGTGGGGAGGGGTGGGAGGTGTTGTCTCTTCGAGTTCCAGCTTGGAACTGAATGTGGGTCAGTCAGTGCTTCGCTTATATAGGGCGTGGCTACAAGGAAAACATTCAATTTAGTTTTCAAAATAAAAGAAAAAGATAAAAAATAGTGTTTTTCTTGAATAACTTTTTTTCCGAAGGTCGTATCGACTCGTAACCAAGCTCCGCCCATAGGTTTTCAGGGACGCCCGATCCAACGGTACCACCCCCGACTTCCTACGACCACCGGAAGGGGTCGCTGCCATTGACTTCCCATTCATTTTCAGCAAAAAAGGGCGTGTCCACAAGGGGGCGGAGTTGGCAAGCTCCACCTAGGTGTTTCAAGGGACGCCCGATCCAACGGTACCACCCCCGACTTCCTACGACCACCGGAAGGGGTCGCTACCATAGACTTCCCATTCATTTTCGCCAATACAGGGCGTGTCCACAAGGGGGCGGGGTCGAGAGGGTTTTTCATGAATAACTTTTGTTCTGAAGGTCGTATCGACTCGGAACCAAGCTCCACCTAGGGGTTGTAAGGGACGCCCGATCCAACGGTACCACCCCCGACTTCCTACGACCACCGGAAGTGGTAGCTGCCATTGACTTCCCATTCATTTTCACCAAGTTAGGGTTAGGGTTAGGGTTAGGGTTAGGGTTAGGGTTAGGGTTAGGGTAAGGGTTAGGTCTTAGTTATATATCACGTGACTCTCCCCACATTGTCCAACGACTCTGCAGTTGATGGAGAGCCACTCGCAAGGCACTGGCCGGCGCATGTCACTCAGATGTCCCATCTGGGTGGGACTCCATTTATCAGCGTTAAGATCCGACCGTATTAGGGAGGGTTTGGGTGACAGGGTTTCTGTCTGGATGTGTTGCGGTTGGATGAAAGTCCAATCACGGGGAGTCGGGTGTTGGTTCAGAGTATGTGCTGTTGGACTAATCGGAGCAGGCTGGGTTTTGATAGGGGGTTGTCTGTGGTTGGGTTTAGGGTAAGGTGTGGGGTAGGGTGGTCCTGTTAGTGTCATAAAGAGTAATTTTGGTTTGGGTTTGGTTTAGGGAGGGGTCTATGGTTGGGGTTAGAGTAAGATGTTGGTTAGGGTAGTACCATTTGTATTAGGGACAGAGGGTTTGCTTACTGGAAGATAGGGTTGGGTTTAGGTAGTGGGTTGTCCATGGTTGGGGTTAGGGTAAGATGTTGGTTGGGGCAGTACCATTGGTATTTGGGGCAGAGGGTCTAGTCGCTGGAGAGTGAGGTTGGGTTTGAGTAGTGGGGCGTCTATGGTTGGGTTTAGGGTAAAATGTTGGGCAGGGTGGTAGTTTTGGTAGTCGGGTGTCTCGGGTTGGGTTTAGGGCAAGGTGGTTAAGAATTTTGGGTTTTTGTTTGCAAAAGCGGGGAAGGTCATTTATGGTCAGGCAGGTTCTGGTTTGAGTTTTTTAGTGGCCAGAGAAGCCCTAGACTAGCTGCATTTTGGGCAAAAAGCCATGTTGGATTTCTAAATAGGCTAATCAGTGCTAAATTTCAGGACACATCCTCAGTAGTGTACTTCAGGATCAACAGATGTTTCGGCCTTTCAAACACTAGACATCCTCCTCTGAAGTAGGCCCGCCAGGGTTGATCAAATCCCAGCGTGTGTCCCGTGTCCAATTGTCCCCTATATGGGATTTTGTTGGGATATAGTCCCTATTAAAGTGGTCCGTTAGGAAGTGATTTTACGGGGAGGTTTTGCAGGTAAGTAACATTTATGGAGGTTAAATGTTAAAGTATAGCGGAGAGTTCAGTTATAAAGAATTGGGAAGGGGTTGGGGTTTAAGGTAAGTAATGGTGAGTAAAGATAAGTATTAATACATAGTTTTGGGTAAATAAGTGGTAAGTGAAACTAGGCATTAATGCTGTAAGGGTTTACATGATTTGGAGAAAAACCGTATTTGAGATGGGTGTTTTCCATTAGGTTGATAATTTTAGGTAATATAAATTAAGGGGATTGATTAGATAGGGAATTGTTAAAAAAGTTTTTTTCTTAGTGAAGGGAATTGTTATCCATTATTTTGATAATTTTTAAGATAGTATTAACATAAGGGGTTTTTTTAAAAAGGATGGAAGAACTAGGGGATTGTTAGAAAGGGTCCGGGTAAGTGAACGGAATGTAATCGACTGGTCTTCTGAAAAATTCGTCCAAGGAGATGAAGGAGTACAACGGTGCATCCTCGGCTCAGTCTGCTAAGTAGAACTGAGGGATGTGGAATTTGGGGGGTAAGTGAACAAATTTGAAAGAGCTCAATTCGGAGGGGGCTGCAAGGATTTGCAAGGATTAGCCGTGTGTAGTGAATGTGCTGTTGCATGGGCGGGGCTAACCCCCATAGAAGACTGGGCTACGTTCGAAGGTCCTGAAGCCCTGGACCACCACACCCTGCGTGCTGTTCCTAGTGGAACCCAGGGGGGCCGCATACTTACCCCCTACCCAGGTTAGTTGTCGGTTAACACCGCAAGGCCGACAACCTCCCCGAATAGAGCCAGCGTGTAGTGTTCCTCCTCTCTTCTCTTCACAGAATGCTGTAAAAAGGTTGGGGTTAGCCTAGCCTATCTAAGGACCGCTAAGTTGATGCTAAGCTAATGCTAGCCCAAAAGCTCCCCCCCAGGAATAGCCAGGACCAGCCACGACGGAGCATGGCCTTCCCAGCCACCCCAGGGGAAGGAAGGACCAGAGCCAGCCGCGACAGAGCGCTGCCTCCCTGGTCCCCCAGGAGCCCCCAGCTAAGCTAATGCTAACCCAAAGCTCCCCCCCAGGAATAGCCAGGACCAGCCACGACAGAGCATGGCCTTCCCAGCCACCCCAGGGGAAGGAAGGACCAGAGCCAGCCGCGACAGAGCGCTGCCTCCCTGGTCCCCCAGGAGCCCCATGCTAGGCTAATGCTATCGCAAGGCTAAGCTATCAAGCCCAGGGGGGTGGGAGAGTATTCCTGGTGGACTGGCTAACCCCCGGGCTAAACCGGGGGCCCAGGCGCTTCGACCAGGCTCTCCCCTGGAGCTAAACCCCAAGGGCTAAGCTAAGCTAAGTGTTACCAGGGTGGGAGAGTGTTCCTGGTGGACTGGCAAAACCCCCGGCTAAACCGGGGGCCCAGGCGCTTCAACCAGGCTCTCCCCTACTCCTAGGCTAAGTGTTACCAGGGTGGGAGAGTGTTCCTGGTGGACTGGCATACCCCCGGCTAAACCGGGGGCCCAGGCGCTTCAACCAGGCTCTCCCCTAGGCCTAGACTAAGCATCCCAAGGGTGGGAGAGTGTTCCTGGTGGACTGGCATACCCCCGGCTAAACCGGGGGCCCAGGCGCTTCGACCAGGCTCTCCCCTATAGCTAAGCCCCAAAGTGTTAAGCTAACCACCCAGGAGAGTATTCCTGGTGGACTGGCGTATCCCCGGCTAAACCGGGGACCCAGGCGCTTCGACCAGGCTCTCCTCTATATTAAAGACCTAATTACCTACCCGGTGAGAGGGGCTAGCCCTCTCCTAAAGTAAAATCCCAGGAAGAAGGGAGCGGAGATTAGAACCTACCCAAAGGCGTGCAAAGGTTCTGTCCCACTTCTCCTCCGTGTCCCGGGATGAAAAACCATTTTGGAGGCAGGGTAGTCTTCCAAGTGAGTGTCAGTCACAAATATGGTTTTTAGAATTTTTGGTTTGAATCCTATATTATTGGGAAGCCCACGTCAAGAGGAAAATTTTGATGTATTGCATTTGAAAATCGGATAAACCGTTGCCGAGTTATTATCGAGAGAAGAGGGAAAGAATGGAGCCAGCATGCTTTGGGGGAGAAGGTTTTGCGAATACTAATGATTTCCTTATTGGCGATTATCATATTGACCACCATGCTTTGCAAGGTTAGATTTTGAGATATAAGAACGTTAATAATTCAAGTTCTGAACATGTGATGAACAAAATTCTTTTTCCTTTTTATGTGTCAACCATAGACGTATTATCATGGCCTGTAAAAAATTGTTAATAGGAACCATAATTGAGAAGTTATCCATAGGGTGTAGTATATATATGTGTGGGAAAATATTTTTTAAAAAAATTTTTTTTGGAAAATCAAAAAAGTGGGTGTATCTTAGGCGACGGAAGCTCCGCCCAGAAATCCCGCCGAGGGGACCGACCCCCCTCCCCCCACAGCTCCCAAATGAGGCCAAATTCTAAGTTTTTTCAAATGCAACTTTTCAAAATTGTTCCTCCAGAAAGTGTCTAGGAGCACGTTTTGGGTCATTTGGAGTTGATTGGGATACATTTGTAGTGAACTTTTTTTGCATCCCCCGTATGGGTTTGGCACTTAGTACTTTTTTATCTCTTAATCGTCCCTAGATTTGAGTGGATTAAGGGGTTCAATTGGCGATATCTCATCCCTAGGTGGTGCTATGGTCCTCAAACTTAGTGTGCATATGCAGGGTGGGGGGGTGAGGGGGGGGGGGGGGGGGGGGGGGGGGGGGGTTGTTTGTTTGGGGGTGTTTGCGAGAAAAGTGTCGAGAGGGTTGGGAGTGATTCCATAGTTCCGGGGGTAATAGTCAGGGGAGGAATGTGGGTAGGGTGGGAGTCAGGCTGGTGGGTTAGGGGCTAGGATTTGGTTCTAAGGGTTGGGATAAGGTTAGGATAATGAGGTTCGGGTTTAGGGTATGGGTGGGGGTGGGGTTAAGGTTAGGATTAGTGTTAGGCGTTAAGGTCAGGGGGAGGAACTGAAAGAGGCGTCACTGGTTGGGTTAAGGGTTGGTTGCTGGGTAAGGTTGTTTCAGGGTTCTGGTCCAGATAGGAACGTGTCCCTGGTTGGGTTTTGGGTTGGGGTTAGGTGTCGGAGGGAATTTTAAGGGGAGTGTCTCTGGTTGGGTTAGGGGTTGGTTGTTGGGTGAGGTTGTATCGATCCCATGGTTAACTTAGGGGTTTTTTTTGAGTTTGTTTTTTTGGCCGGGTTTAGGGTAAGGTTAGGAAGATTAGGTGTGATGCTATGGTATAAGAGATCTTTATGGAGTGTAAAGGTGAGGGTGGCAGGGTTGCACCTACCCAAACCTCCGCCGGATTAGGCGTACTCCGAGTCTCCCGCCCATGTTCTCGTCTTGAGTGGTGAGAACAGGGGGGGAGGAGTATGTGAGAAATCCTGGTGTCGAGAGGGTTGGGAGGGATTCCACGGTTCCGGGGGTAACAATCAGCTGTTGGGTGAGGCTGTATCTATCCCTTGGTTGAATCGGGGGTTTCTTTGTTTTGGTTGGGTTTGGTTGGGTTTAGGGCAAGGGTTAGGACGGATTTAGAGTGAGGCTATGTTATAAAAACTCTTTATGGAGTGTAAAGGTGAGGGTGGCAGGGTTGCACCTACCCAAACCTCCGCCGGATTAGGCGTACTCCGAGTCTCCCGCCCATGTTCTCGTCTTGAGTGGTGAGAACAGGGGGGGAGGAGTATGTGAGAAATCCTGGTGTCGAGAGGGTTGGGAGGGATTCCACGGTTCCGGGGGTAACAATCAGCTGTTGGGTGAGGCTGTATCTATCCCTTGGTTGAATCGGGGGTTTCTTTGTTTTGGTTTTGGTTGGGTTTAGGGCAAGGGTTAGGACGGATTTAGAGTGAGGCTATGTTATAAAAACTCTTTATGGAGTGTAAAGGTGAGGGTGGCAGGGTTGCACCTACCCAAACCTCCGCCGGATTAGGCGTACTCCGAGTCTCCCGCCCATGTTCTCGTCTTGAGTGGTGAGAACAGGGGGGAGGAGTATGTGAGAAATCCTGGTGTCGAGAGGGTTTGGGAGGGATTCCACGGTTCCGGGGGTAACAATCAGCTTTTGGTTGGGTTTAGGGCAAGGGTTAGGACGGATTTAGAGTGAGGCTATGTATAGAAACTCTTTATGGAGTGTAAAGGTGAGGGTGGCAGGGTTGCACCTACCCAAACCTCCCGCCGGATTAGGCGTACTCCGAGTCTCCGCCCATTCTCGTCTTGAGTGGTGAGAACAGGGGGGGAGGAGTATGTGAGAAATCCTGGTGTCGAGAGGGTTGGGAGGGATTCCACGGTTCCGGGGGTAACAATCAGCTTTTGGTTGGGTTTAGGGCAAGGGTTAGGACGGATTTAGAGTGAGGCTATGTTATAGAAACTCTTTATGGAGTGTAAAGGTGAGGGTGGCAGGGTTGCACCTACCCAAACCTCCGCCGGATTAGGCGTACTCCGAGTCTCCCGCCCATGTTCTCGTCTTGAGTGGTGAGAACAGGGGGGGAGGAGTATGTGAGAAATCCTGGTGTCGAGAGGGTTGGGAGGGATTCCACGGTTCCGGGGGTAACAATCAGCTGTTGGGTGAGGCTGTATCTATCCCTTGGTTGAATCGGGGGTTTCTTTGTTTTGGTTTGGTTGGGTTTAGGGCAAGGGTTAGGACGGATTTAGAGTGAGGCTATGTTATAAAAACTCTTTATGGAGTGTAAAGGTGAGGGTGGCAGGGTTGCACCTACCCAAACCTCCGCCGGATTAGGCGTACTCCGAGTCTCCCGCCCATGTTCTCGTCTTGAGTGGTGAGAACAGGGGGGGAGGAGTATGTGAGAAATCCTGGTGTCGAGAGGGTTGGGAGGGATTCCACGGTTCCGGGGGTAACAATCAGCTTTTGGTTGGGTTTAGGGCAAGGGTTAGGACGGATTTAGAGTGAGGCTATGTTATAGAAACTCTTTATGGAGTGTAAAGGTGAGGGTGGCAGGGTTGCACCTACCCAAACCTCCGCCGGATTAGGCGTACTCCGAGTCTCCCGCCCATGTTCTCGTCTTGAGTGGTGAGAACAGGGGGGGAGGAGTATGTGAGAAATCCTGGTGTCGAGAGGGTTGGGAGGGATTCCACGGTTCCGGGGGTAACAATCAGGTTTTGGTTGGGTTTAGGGCAAGGGTTAGGACGGATTTAGAGTGAGGCTATGTTATAGAAACTCTTTATGGAGTGTAAAGGTGAGGGTGGCAGGGTTGCACCTACCCAAACCTCCGCCGGATTAGGCTTACTCCGGGTCTCCCGCCCATGTTCTCGTCTTGAGTGGTGAGAACAGGGGGGGAGGAGTGTGTGAGAAATCCTGGTGTCGAGAGGGTTGGGAGGGATTCCACGGTTCCGGGGGTAACAATCAGCTGTTGGGTGAGGCTGTATCTATCCCTTGGTTGAATCGGGGGTTTCTTTGTTTTGGTTGGGTTTGGTTGGGTTTAGGACAAGGGTTGGGACGGATTTAGAGTGAGGCTATGTTATAAAAACTCTTTATGGAGTGTAAAGGTGAGGGTGGTAGGGTTGCACCTACCCAAACCTCCGCCGGATTAGGCGTACTCCGGTTGTCTTTTTTGGTTGGGTTAAGGGTTGGTTGCTGGGTAAGGTTATTACAGGGTTCTGGTCCAGATAGGAACGTGTCCCTGGTTGGGTTTGGTTGGGTTTGTGTTTAGGGCAAGCTTTAGGACGGATTTAGAGTGAGGCTATGTTATAAAAACTCTTTATGGAGTGTAAAGGTGAGGGTGGCAGGGTTGCACCTACCCAAACCTCCGCCGGATTAGGCGTACTCCGGGTCTCCCGCCCATGTTCTCGTCTTGAGTGGTGAGAACAGGGGGGGAGGAGTGTGTGAGAAATCCTGGTGTCGAGAGGGTTGGGAGGGATTCCACGGTTCCGGGGGTAACAATCAGCTGTTGGGTGAGGCTGTATCTATCCCTTGGTTGAATCGGGGGTTTCTTTGTTTTGGTTGGGTTTGGTTGGGTTTAGGGCAAGGGTTGGGACGGATTTAGAGTGAGGCTATGTTATAAGAACTCTTTATGGAGTGTAAAGGTGAGGGTGGTAGGGTTGCACCTACCCAAACCTCCGCCGGATTAGGCGTACTCCGGTTGTCTTTTTTGGTTGGGTTAAGGGTTGGTTGCTGGGTAAGGTTATTACAGGGTTTTGGTCCAGATAGGAACGTGTCCCTGGTTGGGTTTGGTTGTGTTTGTGTTTAGGGCAAGCTTTAGGACGGATTTAGAGTGAGGCTATGTTATAAAAACTCTTTATGGAGTGTAAAGGTGAGGGTGGCAGGGTTGCACCTACCCAAACCTCCGCCGGATTAGGCGTTTTGGTCCAGCTATCTGTCCAGAGTTCACTGGATAATGTTGTCTCTAGCGAATTTTCTTGATCGGTGGTATTTAAACCTCTGGTTGGGCAGGACCTCTTGTGTGGTAGTAGGTCGTCAGGAAGGAAGGAACCTTGGCGTGTGTTGTCAGTTGGGCGGGATTGGCATAATATTTGAGGAATTCTTGTACACTCCGTTAGTAGTAGGGGGTTTGGGTTTCGCCCTCCTCTTGTTGGAGATGCCATAGATGGTAGTGGGCCTTCAGGAATTTGAAGATGGCTCGGGTAAGGAGTTGAGAGTCGCTGCGGTTCTGGGTAGACGCCATATTGGGTAATCGATCTCTTCTGAAAGACATAATTTAATATGTCTTATTAATTTGGGGGAATTGGTCAGATCAAAACGGCGTAGATGGAGACCCACATTTAGACCGAGGACATCCGGTAGTCCGAGGCACGGGCAAGGTTAGGTCTTAGTTATATATCACGTGACTCTCCCCACATTGTCCAACGACTCTGCAGTTGATGGAGAGCCACTCGCAAGGCACTGGCCGGCGCATGTCACTCAGATGTCCCATCTGGGTGGGACTCCATTTATCAACGTTAAGATCCGACCGTATTAGGGAGGGTTTGGGTGACAGGGTTTCTGTCTGGATGTGTTGCGGTTGGATGAAAGTCCAATCACGGGGAGTCGAGTGTTGGTTCAGAGTATGTGCTGTTGGACTAATCGGAGCAGGCTGGGTTTTGATAGGGGGTTGTCTGTGGTTGGGTTTAGGGTAAGGTGTGGGGTAGGGTGGTCCTGTTAGTGTCATAGAGAGTAATTTTGGTTTGGGTTTGGTTTAGGGAGGGGTCTATGGTTGGGGTTAGAGTAAGATGTTGGTTAGGGTAGTACCATTTGTATTAGGGACAGAGGGTTTGCTTACTGGAAGATAGGGTTGGGTTTAGGGAGAGGGATGTCTATGGTTGGGGTTAGGGTAAGATGTTGGTTGGGGCAGTACCATTGGTATTTGGGGCAGAGGGTCTAGTCGCTGGAGAGTGAGGTTGGGTTTGAGTAGTGGGGCGTCTATGGTTGGGTTTAGGGTAAAATGTTGGGCAGGGTGGTAGTTTTGGTAGTGGGGTTTCTCGGGTTGGGTTTAGGGCAAGGTGTTTAAGAATTTTGGGTTTCAGTTTGCAAAAGAGGGGAAGGTCATTTATGGTCAGGCAGGTTGTGGTTTGAGTTTTAGTGGCCAGAGAAGCCCTAGACTAGCTGCATGTTGGGCAAAAAGCCATGTTGGATTTCTAAATAGGCTAATCAGTGCTAAATTTCAGGACACATCCTCAGTAGTGTACTTCAGGATCAACAGATGTTTCGGCCTTTCAAACACTAGACATCCTCCTCTGAAGTAGGCCCGCCAGGGTTGATCAAATCCCAGCGTGTGTCCCGTGTCCAATTGTCCCCTATATGGGATTTTGTTGGGATATAGTCCCTATTAAAGTGGTCCGTTAGGAAGTGATTTTACGGGGAGGTTTTGCAGGTAAGTAACATTTATGCAGGTTAAATGTTAAAGTATAGCGGAGAGTTCAGTTATAAAGAATTGGGAAGGGGTTGGGGTTTAAGGTAAGTAATGGTGAGTAAAGATAAGTATTAATACATAGTTTTGGGTAAATAAGTGGTAAGTGAAAGTAGGCATTAATGCTGTAAGGGTTTACATGATTTGGAGAAAAACCGTATTTGAGATGGGTGTTTTCCATTAGGTTGATAATTTTAGGTAATATAAATTAAGGGGATTGATTAGATAGGGAATTGTTAAAAAAGTTTTTTTCTTAGTGAAGGGAATTGTTATCCATTATTTTGATAATTTTTAAGATAGTATTAACATAAGGGTTTTTTTTAAAAAGGATGTAAGAACTAGGGGATTGTTAGAAAGGGTCCGGGTAAGTGAACGGAATGTAATCGACTGGTCTTCTGAAAAATTCGTCCAAGGAGATGAAGGAGTACAACGGTGCATCCTCGGCTCAGTCTGCTAAGTAGAACTGAGGGATGTGGAATTTGGGGGGTAAGTGAACAAATTTGAAGGAGCTCAATTCGGAGGGGGCTGCAAGGATTTGCAAGGATTAGCCGTGTGTAGTGAATGTGCTGTTGCATGGGCGGGGCTAACCCCCATAGAAGACTGGGCTACGTTCGAAGGTCCTGAAGCCCTGGACCACCACACCCTGCGTGCTGTTCCTAGCCTAGCCTATCTAAGGACCGCTAAGTTGATGCTAAGCTAATGCTAGCCCAAAAGCTCCCCCCCAGGGATAGCCAGGACCAGCCACGACGGAGCATGGCCTTCCCAGCCACCCCAGGGGAAGGAAGGACCAGAGCCAGCCGCGACAGAGCGCTGCCTCCCTGGTCCCCCAGGAGCCCCCAGCTAAGCTAATGCTAACCCAAAGCTCCCCCCCAGGAATAGCCAGGACCAGCCACGACAGAGCATGGCCTTCCCAGCCACCCCAGGGGAAGGAAGGACCAGAGCCAGCCGCGACAGAGCGCTGCCTCCCTGGTCCCCCAGGAGCCCCATGCTAGGCTAATGCTATCGCAAGGCTAAGCTATCAAGCCCAGGGGGGTGGGAGAGTATTCCTGGTGGACTGGCTAACCCCCGGGCTAAACCGGGGGCCCAGGCGCTTCGACCAGGCTCTCCCCTGGAGCTAAACCCCAAGGGCTAAGCTAAGCTAAGTGTTACCAGGGTGGGAGAGTGTTCCTGGTGGACTGGCAAAACCCCCGGCTAAACCGGGGGCCCAGGCGCTTCAACCAGGCTCTCCCCTACTCCTAGGCTAAGTGTTACCAGGGTGGGAGAGTGTTCCTGGTGGACTGGCATACCCCCGGCTAAACCGGGGGCCCAGGCGCTTCAACCAGGCTCTCCCCTAGGCCTAGACTAAGCATCCCAAGGGTGGGAGAGTGTTCCTGGTGGACTGGCATACCCCCGGCTAAACCGGGGGCCCAGGCGCTTCGACCAGGCTCTCCCCTATAGCTAAGCCCCAAAGTGTTAAGCTAACCACCCAGGAGAGTATTCCTGGTGGACTGGCGTATCCCCGGCTAAACCGGGGACCCAGGCGCTTCGACCAGGCTCTCCTCTATATTAAAGACCTAATTACCTACCCGGTGAGAGGGGCTAGCCCTCTCCTAAAGTAAAAACCCAGGAAGAAGGGAGCGGAGATTAGAACCTACCCAAAGGCGTGCAAAGGTTCTGTCCCACTTCTCCTCCGTGTCCCGGGATGAAAAACCATTTTGGAGGCAGGGTAGTCTTCCAAGTGAGTGTCAGTCACAAATATGGTTTTTAGAATTTTTGGTTTGAATCCTATATTATTGGAAAGCCCACGTCAAGAGGAAAATTCTGATGTATTGCATTTGAAAATCGGATAAACCGTTGCTGAGTTATTATCGAAAGAAGAGGGAAAGAATGGAGCCAGCATGCTTTGGGGGAGAAGGTTTTGCGAATACTAATGATTTCCTTATTGGCGATTATCATATTGACCACCATGCTTTGCAAGGTTAGATTTTGAGATATAGGAACGTTAATAATTCAAGTTCTGAACATGTGATGAACAAAATTCTTTTTCCTTTTTATGTGTCAACCATAGGCGTATTATCATGGCCTGTAAAAAATTGTTAATAGGAACCATAATTGAGAAGTTATCCATAGGGTGTAGTATATATATGTGTGGGAAAATATTTTTAAAAAAAATTTTTTTGGAAAATCAAAAAAGTGGGTGTATCTTAGGCGACGGAAGCTCCGCCCAGAAATCCCGCCGAGGGGACCGACCCCCCTCCCCCCACAGCTCCCAAATGAGGCCAAATTCTAAGTTTTTTCAAATGCAACTTTTCAAAATTGTTCCTCCAGAAAGTGTCTAGGAGCACGTTTTGGGTCATTTGGAGTTGATTGGGATACATTTGTAGTGAACTTTTTTTGCATCCCCCGTATGGGTTTGGCACTTAGTACTTTTTTATCTCTTAATCGTCCCTAGATTTGAGTGGATTAAGGGGTTCAATTGGCGATATCTCATCCCTAGGTGGTGTTATGGTCCTCAAACTTAGTGTGCATATGCAGGGTGGGGGGGTGATGAGGGGGGGGGGGGGGGGGGGGGGGGGGGGGGGGGGGGGGTTTTGTTTGGGGGTGTTTGCGAGAAAAGTGTCGAGAGGGTTGGGAGTGATTCCATAGTTCCGGGGGTAATAGTCAGGGGAGGAAGGTGGATAGGGTGGGAGTCAGGCTGGTGGGTTAGGGGCTAGGATTTGGTTCTAAGGGTTGGGATAAGGTTAGGATAATGAGGTTCGGGTTTAGGGTATGGGTGGGGGTGGGGTTAAGGTTAGGATTAGTGTTAGGCGTTAAGGTCAGGGGGAGGAACTGAAAGAGGCGTCACTGGTTGGGTTAAGGGTTGGTTGCTGGGTAAGGTTGTTTCAGGGTTCTGGTCCAGATAGGAACGTGTCCCTGGTTGGGTTTTGGGTTGGGGTTAGGTGTCGGAGGGAATTTTAAGGGGAGTGTCTCTGGTTGGGTTAGGGGTTGGTTGTTGGGTGAGGTTGTATCGATCCCATGGTTAACTTAGGGGTTTTTTTTGAGTTTGTTTTTTGGCCGGGTTTAGGGTAAGGTTAGGAAGATTAGGTGTGATGCTATGGTATAAGAGATCTTTATGGAGTGTAAAGGTGAGGGTGGCAGGGTTGCACCTACCCAAACCTCCGCCGGATTAGGCGTACTCCGAGTCTCCCGCCCATGTTCTCGTCTTGAGTGGTGAGAACAGGGGGGGAGGAGTATGTGAGAAATCCTGGTGTCGAGAGGGTTGGGAGGGATTCCACGGTTCCGGGGGTAACAATCAGCTGTTGGGTGAGGCTGTATCTATCCCTTGGTTGAATCGGGGGTTTCTTTGTTTTGGTTGGGTTTGGTTGGGTTTAGGGCAAGGGTTAGGACGGATTTAGAGTGAGGCTATGTTATAAAAACTCTTTATGGAGTGTAAAGGTGAGGGTGGCAGGGTTGCACCTACCCAAACCTCCGCCGGATTAGGCGTACTCCGAGTCTCCCGCCCATGTTCTCGTCTTGAGTGGTGAGAACAGGGGGGGAGGAGTATGTGAGAAATCCTGGTGTCGAGAGGGTTGGGAGGGATTCCACGGTTCCGGGGGTAACAATCAGCTGTTGGGTGAGGCTGTATCTATCCCTTGGTTGAATCGGGGGTTTCTTTGTTTTGGTTTGGTTGGGTTTAGGGCAAGGGTTAGGACGGATTTAGAGTGAGGCTATGTTATAAAAACTCTTTATGGAGTGTAAAGGTGAGGGTGGCAGGGTTGCACCTACCCAAACCTCCGCCGGATTAGGCGTACTCCGAGTCTCCCGCCCATGTTCTCGTCTTGAGTGGTGAGAACAGGGGGGGAGGAGTATGTGAGAAATCCTGGTGTCGAGAGGGTTGGGAGGGATTCCACGGTTCCGGGGGTAACAATCAGCTTTTGGTTGGGTTTAGGGCAAGGGTTAGGACGGATTTAGAGTGAGGCTATGTTATAGAAACTCTTTATGGAGTGTAAAGGTGAGGGTGGCAGGGTTGCACCTACCCAAACCTCCGCCGGATTAGGCGTACTCCGAGTCTCCCGCCCATGTTCTCGTCTTGAGTGGTGAGAACAGGGGGGGAGGAGTATGTGAGAAATCCTGGTGTCGAGAGGGTTGGGAGGGATTCCACGGTTCCGGGGGTAACAATCAGCTTTTGGTTGGGTTTAGGGCAAGGGTTAGGACGGATTTAGAGTGAGGCTATGTTATAGAAACTCTTTATGGAGTGTAAAGGTGAGGGTGGCAGGGTTGCACCTACCCAAACCTCCGCCGGATTAGGCGTACTCCGAGTCTCCCGCCCATGTTCTCGTCTTGAGTGGTGAGAACAGGGGGGGAGGAGTATGTGAGAAATCCTGGTGTCGAGAGGGTTGGGAGGGATTCCACGGTTCCGGGGGTAACAATCAGCTGTTGGGTGAGGCTGTATCTATCCCTTGGTTGAATCGGGGGTTTCTTTGTTTTGGTTTGGTTGGGTTTAGGGCAAGGGTTAGGACGGATTTAGAGTGAGGCTATGTTATAAAAACTCTTTATGGAGTGTAAAGGTGAGGGTGGCAGGGTTGCACCTACCCAAACCTCCGCCGGATTAGGCGTACTCCGAGTCTCCCGCCCATGTTCTCGTCTTGAGTGGTGAGAACAGGGGGGGAGGAGTATGTGAGAAATCCTGGTGTCGAGAGGGTTGGGAGGGATTCCACGGTTCCGGGGGTAACAATCAGCTTTTGGTTGGGTTTAGGGCAAGGGTTAGGACGGATTTAGAGTGAGGCTATGTTATAGAAACTCTTTATGGAGTGTAAAGGTGAGGGTGGCAGGGTTGCACCTACCCAAACCTCCGCCGGATTAGGCGTACTCCGAGTCTCCCGCCCATGTTCTCGTCTTGAGTGGTGAGAACAGGGGGGGAGGAGTATGTGAGAAATCCTGGTGTCGAGAGGGTTGGGAGGGATTCCACGGTTCCGGGGGTAACAATCAGGTTTTGGTTGGGTTTAGGGCAAGGGTTAGGACGGATTTAGAGTGAGGCTATGTTATAGAAACTCTTTATGGAGTGTAAAGGTGAGGGTGGCAGGGTTGCAC